>NC_054479.1:132271795-132571795 GCF_017639515.1 Carcharodon carcharias
CCCCTAACTAATGAAACCCCTATTACCGCTGCTATTTCTCTCTTCTTTCATCTACCCTGTACAGCAGAGCTGCCAGTGATGCCACAAACTTGACCCTGACTGCACTCCTCCCAGGAACCAACGCCCTCACCAGTATCTTAAAAGGAAAACCAAATGGTGAGCAGGGCCTCAGGGACCCCTGCACTACCTGGCTAATTTTCTTGGACAGCCTGGTGATCACCCATTCATTCCCTTTCTGCCTCCAGGATCCTAAGCTGCGGTGTGACCACCTCTCTGAACGTGCTATCCATGTAGCTTTCAGCCTCACGGATGCACCCCAGTGACTCCAGCCGCCGCTTGAACTCTGAAACCCAAAGCTCAAGATTCTGCAGCTGGTGACAGCTGGAGTATTGTGTGCATTTTTGGTCTCCATATATGGAAGGATATATTTGTATTGAAGGCAATACAGTGTAAGTTTACTAGATTGGCTCCTGGGAATAGAGGCTGGGTAAATTAGGCCTAAACCCACTGGAGTTTAGAAGAATGAGAGGCGTCCTTGTTGAAGCATGCATGATTCTGAAGGGGTTTGACAGGGCAGACACTGAGAGGTTGTTTCCCCTGGCTGGGAAATCTAGACCATGAGGGCACAGTCTCAGGATAAGAGGTCGATAATTTAGGACTGAGATGAGGAGAAAATTCTTCGCTGAAAGTGTTATGAATCTTTGGAATCCTCTACCCTGTAGTATAATGGAGCAGGTTAGGTAAAGTCCCTTAAAGGGTTAACTGTAATAGTCTGTGATGCCATAGAAGGAAGTGGCATTTACTTATATAATCGAGAGCCTAGAAGAAAGCAGCATGAAAAGAAATGTTGTAGTATAGGTTCTGTAGATGTCTCAATGATGAGATCTTGAGACTTTTGTATTTAAACATGAACCCTTTACTGTTAACCTTTAACTATTTACAGATCCCAGGTTACTATCATGCATGTTGCTGTTACCTACATGCAGGCCGGTTCCAGAGTGTTCTCTCTAGACTGTTCTCTCAATCCATTACCATGTGACTCTATATATCATACCATGAGTGGTGCTAGTCCCCAGTCCCACATTAACCTTTGCTTTGCCGAGCACCTTAACACCACAATGGCATTTGGACACATCACACAACATCCCCCCTTCTTCTCCATAGAAAACTTTCCTTTCCAATGGAGTACAACTATTTGTAATACAATCTTTACTCACTATCCCTACTCCTTCACCCCAAGTCTCTGACTTCATATGTTCAGGTGGGCTTGAGGCTTGACAGTTCTTCACATCTCAGTCTATCACATGTGGAGGAATGGTACTAGCGCTCTGGCCTGAAGTTAACCGTTGGCGGGAATGCGTGAACAGTGGGTAGGAAGTTCTGAGGAACAAAGGGACCTTGGCATGTGTGTCCAAAGATCTCTGAAGGCAGAGGGGCATGTTAGTGGGGTGGTGAAAAAAGCATATGGGATACTTGCCTCTATCAATCGAGGCATAGATTACAAAAGTAGGGAGAACATGTTGGGGTTGTGTTGAACCTTGCTGAGGCCACAGCTGGAGTACTGTGTGCAGTTCTGGTCACCACATTATAGGAAGGATGTGATTGCACTGGAGGGGGTGCAGCGGAGATTCACCAGGGTGTTGCCTGGGATGAAACATTTAAGTTATGAAGAGAGGTTGGATAGACTTGGGTTGTTTTTGTTGGAGCAGAGAAGACTGAGGGATGACCTGATCGAGCTGTGCAAGATTATGAGGGGCATGGACAGGGTGAATAGGGAGCAGCTGTTCCCCTTAGTTGAAGGGTCAGTCATGAGGGGACATAAGTTCAAAGTGAGGGGCCGGAGGCTTAGGAGGGTTGTGAGGAAAAACTTTTTTACCCAGAGGGTAGTGACGGTCTGGAATGCACTGCCTGGGAGGGTGGTGGAGGCGGGTTGCCTCACATCCTTTAAAAAGTACCTGGACGAGCATTTGGCATGTCATAACATTCAAGGCTATGGGCCAAGTGCTGGTACATGGGATTAGGTCGCTAGGTCAGGTGTTTCTCATGTGTCGGTGCAGACTCGATGGGCCGAAGGGCCTCTTCTGCACTGTGTGATTCTGTAATTTATGACTATCTGTGCAGTAACTCTCAGGCAGTCTCTGCAGCTGCCGATTTCTCTGTCTGTGATTTCCCGCATTTTTCAGTTTTGGTGGGGTGTCCAGCGATTAGCCAATTCAATTTTTAAAAAGCTTTTGAACTTTCAGAACTCTGCCCTTTGGCTTTAAAAAAAAACGCTGCAGTGATTTCTTCTTTTGAACTATGCAGATTTTCTTCTGTGTTTTTTTTTTAATGTCCCACATTCCGGGAGACTTGGCAGGCTCGCAGTCTGATCGGGCCTGTTTTTTTTTTAACTTAAAGCAACAACACTTTTCTCCTCTGTATTTCTGCTTTGTTTTATCTTTCCGGTAACTTCCTTTTTTTTCAGCAGCTTCTTCTTTACTCTTCAGTTTATTCCTTAAACTTTTTCAGCCAATTTTTATTTAATTTCTTTTGTTTTTAACTTCAGTGCAGCAAGGCCACTGCTCCTTCAATCTGCTGAGCCCTGGGACCACCAACTATTCTATGATGTAAGTACCAATTTTTTTGTATTTTTGCTCACCATCTCATGAACTGTGTCACTCTGGTTCTTGCAATTTTCTGTAATGGGCTTCCATTCACATTCACTTCCAAGTCTGTAGTGAAGCTTCTTCAACTTTTCCTTCAAGTTTTCTCTCTCTAGTTCGGCTTCAGTTGCTTTTATATTTCATGTGTTGCGATGCTGTTTTGGATCCATGCATTTAGCTGTCAGCTTTCATATCACCTCAATCACCATGTCAGATCATGGTAATATTTCTGATGTGAGATCTTGTAGAAATGACCACTGCTGCCAACCATGTTGTACTATGGGTTCCATAGGTGTCTCAGTTATGAGATCTTGAGACTTGTATATTTAAACATGAACCCTTTATTTTTAACCTTTAACTATTTACAGATCTCAGGTTACTATCGTGCATGGTGCTGTTATTGCCTTGCAGGCTGGTTCCAGTGTGTTCTCTCTAGACTGCTTTCTCAGTCTATTACTATGTGACTCTACACATCATACAATGGGCGGTGCTATTCTCCAGTCCCACATTAACCCTTGCTCTACCAAGCACCTTTACATTACACCAGCATGCAGGCACATCATTCAACAAGAAGCTGATGTAAGGGGGTGTTCTCATAACTGTAAATATGTTACAATAAAGCTAGAGCGTTTGCAGTTGCCAGTCTTCGGGAGTTATTAAAACTAGTCCAACCCAATACAATAACCCAACAACACAATAGCATATACCCTGGAGGGTTATGGAACTTCCATTATTGAAAATGTTTAAGGCTGTGATAGATAAATCTTTGGTCTATCAGGGAATCAAGGAAAAAGGGAACAGGCGGAAAAGTGGAATTGAGGCAGAAGATTAGTCATGAGTGTATTGAATGGCAAAACAGATTGAAGGGATCATAGAGTCTACTCCTGCTCTTATTTCTTATGTTCTCATGTTCTCTGGGAAAGGGACCAGCTCCTGACATTAAAACTAATTCTGGCCTAACATAACTTGAGCTATGTAAAATATCACTTCACTGTTGGCCTGACTCCAGGGATTGTTCTCTCCCCTTTAGAATAAACAAAATATTTTTGTAGTGACAATCAGAGTATGTTCAGCTGGCAGGTTCTTTTTTACATCATTATTACATTTCCTTTTACACCAGAGGAGAATTTGAAGAGTAGCTGGATTAAAGCAACATTCATGCCATACAAGTGCCAGGCAATAACCATCTCCAACAAGGCAGAATCTAACCAATTCCCCTTGACATTCAACAGCATTACCATCACTGAATAGCCCATTATCAACATCCTGGGGTTTACCACTGACCAGAAACTGAATTGGAGCAGCCACATAATACTGTGTCTACAAGAGCAGGTCAGAGGCTGGGAATTCTACGGAGAGTAAGCCATCTCCTGATTCCCCAAAGCCTATCAACCAACTCCAAGGCAAAGTCGGGAGTGTGATGGAATACTTTAACCTTGCCTGGATGAGTGCAGCCCCATCAACACTGAAGAAGCTCTACCCCATTCAGTTGCTTAGTTGGCACCCCAACCACCACAATGAACGTTCACTCTCTCCACCACCAGCTCACAGTGCCAGCAGTGTATAACATCTACAAGTTGCACTGCAGCAACTCACCAAGGCTCCTTCAACAGCTACTTCAAAACCAATGACCTCTACCGCCTAAAAGGACATGGGCAGCAGTTGCATGGGAATGCCACCACCTGCAAGTTCCCCTCCAAGCTACACAGTATCCTGACCATTTCTTTACTATCGCTGGGTCAACATCCTGGAACCACCTCCTTAACAGCACTGTGGGTGTACCTATACCACATGGACTGCAGCAGTTAAAGAAGGCAGCTCACCACCACCTTCTGAAGGGCAATTAGGGATGAGCAATAAATGCTGGCCTAGCCAGCGATGGCTAAATCCCATGAACAAATAAAAAAAATTGTAGGCTGTAATCTTACACCCCCACCCCCCAGGAACAGGCTGGCAGGTGGGGGGGGATGTAAAATGGATGGAATGGAAAGGGTGCTACGCCAGTTTCCTATCTGCCTCACTGGTATTTCACCAGCAGCAGGGAAGGAATCAAGTGGTCCTTCTGCACTTGGACCAACTGAGGCCCTTAAGTGGCTAATTTGTAGCCTGAATCTTCTGGTCAATGGAAATGCTGCATGCGAAGGATTCCATGATTCAACTCTACTGCAAATAGTTTCTGGGATCTTTGGGTTCTGGCTATCAGAGGCGGGCATGGCAAAGCATCTCCCAGGGAACCCTATCAGAGCAGAGTGGGAGGAGAGGATACGCTCCCTTTCTATGGAATTAGCTAGCCTTTAGAGCTAAACTCAAGAGGTGAGGTGAGAGTGACATCAAGGTAGCATCTGACCAATTGTAGCATCAAAGAACCTTGGCAAAACTGAAGTCAATGGGAATCAGGTAGGAAATTCTCCACTGGTTGGAGTCATACCTAGCACAAAGGAAGATGGTTATAGCTGTTAGAACTCAATTATCTCAGTTCAGAGACATCGCTGCAGGGGTTCCTCAGAGTGGTGTCCTAGGCACAACCATCTTCAGCTACTTTATCATTGACCTTCCCTCCATCATAAGATCAGAAGTGGGGATGTTCACTAATGATTGCACAATGTTCAGCACCATTCATGACCCCTCAGATAATGAAGCAGTCCATGTCCATATGCAACAAGACCTGGACAATATCCAGGCTCGAGCTGATAAGCGGCAAGTAACGCTCATGCCAAACAAGTGCCAGGCAATGACCATTTCTAATAAAAGAGAATCTAACCATCTCCCCCTGACATTTAATGGCATTTCCATCACTGAATCCCCCACTATCAACATCCTAGGGGTTACCATTGGCCAAAAACAGAACTGGACTAGTCATATAAGTGGCTACAAGAGGAGGTCAGAGGCTAGGAATCCTGCAGCAAGTAATTCACCTCCTGACTCCCCAAAGCCTGCCCACTATCTATATGTGTTACAATCAGCCCCCAGGCGAGGTCCCCCAATTTGCTAAGTTCCTGAACAGGACTCCAATTTTGTTACGCTCCCAGGTCAGGAGGAATGAGTTGGCTCCCTTTCTTTATTCAACCGCCTCAGTGGGTCACAACAACGTTAATTTGAAAGAGATCCCTTTCCCCGTAGGTACCTTCTCCCAGTCCAAATGTATTTTTTTTAGAAGGAGACCATTTAACCAGGCTTTCTTGAGTCAAAGAAAGAGTAACTTTATTAGTTACTAAAAACCTGAGAAAAATAATAAAAACGCAACCTACATACACACAGGTTAGAAATGAGAAGTTAAGATTCTATGTAAAAGTTTAAAAAGATATACGAATCAGTCTTTGGCTCGTCTGTAAGGCATGGATGGCAAAACGTTGCAGCTGTTAAGTTGGGTGTTTTCAGCAGAGCAGACTTTGGCAGTTTTTGCAGCTGGTCTGGGGACACTTGGTTCTGCAGGGTAGCTGAAGAGGCTGTCCTATTTCCTTTTTGATTGTGGCTTCTGCTGAGCCTTGTCTCCAGCAACAGAGAGAGACTTCACCTACGACTGCAGGGGTGACTAGTTGGCCTTCTTCTTGCTATTACATACTGCACACCAGCACACTGCACTGCCCCGCAGCTAGCTTCTTAACACATGTTTCCCTGTGTATTCCTGTAAGGGAAAAAAAATGTCTTGAGCGCAGAGTCTGTTTTCTTTCATTTCTGGCCATTTTATACATTTTGAGTCATAAATCAACAGGAGATGGATTTTGTATGGCTGCTGAGACATGGTAATCAGTCTTTGTCTCTGCAGCTACAGGAGATTAAAGTTCATTTTTTTGTGTCTTTCCTATCTCCTTTTCAAGTGTCTCTCTTTGTAGAAGGCCAAGACACCTTTTCTGGTGTGATATTCCATGTTCTCTCAGGACAGGTCTCTCAATATAATCCAGAAAGGAATTTTCCAGACTGTGGTCATTTTAGATTATCAGCCATCTTTTGCTCAGTACCCTTGCTTATATTTCTTTAAAAACACACAAGTCTTCCTTAAAAAGTTCAATATGCCTGTAAGTAATTTGTGGCTGTAATCAGCTTTTTATGACACAAGGTAAAAGTCAGGAGTTGTGATGAAATACTCTCCACTTGCCTGAATGAGTTCTGCTCCAACAACACTCAAGCAGCTTAACATATCCAATACATCCCATTTGATTAGCGCCCCATCCAACACCTTAAACGTTCTCTCCCTCCACCACTGATGCACAGTGGCAGCAGTGTGTACTATCTACAAGATGCACTGCAACAATTCACCAAGGCTCCTTCAACAACACCTTCCAAACCCCTACTACCTAGAAGGACAAGGGTAGCAGATGCATGGGAACACCACCACCTGGAAGTTCCCCTCCAAGCCACACACCATCCTGACTTGGAAGTATAACACCATTCCTTCATTGTCGTTGGGTCAAAATCCTGGAACACCTTCCCTAACAGCACTGTGAGTGTACTTACACCAGATGGACTGCAGTGATTCAAGAAGGTGGCTTGCTACCACCTTCTCAAGGGCAACTAGAGTTGGGCAATAAGTGCTGGCTTAGCCAGCGATGCCCACATCCTGTGAAGGAATATATAAAAACAAATAGCTGCCATATTCAGGAAAGTTTAAAGGTCCAGTCTTTGAGTGTTGGTCAGTGAATGGATGAGTGAATGGGTGAGTGGGTAAGTGGGTGAGTGGCTGAGTTAATGAATGGGTGAATGAGTGAGTGGATGAGTGAGTGAACGGGTGACTGAGTGAATGGGTGAATGGGTGAGTAGATGAGTGAGTGCATGGGTAGATGGGTAAGGTGGGCAAATGGGTAGCAGCATGATGTGGTTAGGTGGGTGATTGGATAAGGCAGGTGTTTGGATGAGGTGGGTGAGATGGGTAGGTGGGTGAGATGGGTAGGTGGGTGATTGGAGGAGGTGGGTGATGGATAGGTGCATGAGTGGTTAGTTGGGTGAGGTGGGTAGGTGGGTGAGGTGGGTGAGGTGGGTGAGTGGGTAGTCAGTTCGAGGGGATAGTCAGGTGGCTGAGGTAGGGGAAGAGTGTAGGAGTCAGTTGTGGAGTCACTCAAGTGTAAACCATGTTCATCAGAAATATCCTGGTAACAGATCCCTGATTCCAACAATGAGACAATTTACTCAACAATGGATTGAATATGCTCAGGACACTGGGCTAGGACATGACTTCTCTCTGCTGTGGTAAAACCAGCTGGGCAGCAGCCTTGCTTACTCTGCCTCCACTCGCGCTATGGATGTGGGAGCACTTCTGGTGGCTTTAAGTCACAGGTGGGGCTGGAAAGGGAGATTTCTGATCGAAAGGGGGTGAAGTTGACCACAAGCCCACTTGATGAGAATTTACCTCCTGCGCATTGAAGCGGCTCCTCCTGTCTCTCATCTCCAGAGCCCCGTTCACAGTGAGGGGTCAGGAAAGGGAAGCAGGAGAGTCGGGGAGCAGGAGGGTCGACATGAGGAATGATCAGTGAGGTGGGGTGCGGTTTAGGGAATGGGAAAGACTACAAGTCGGAGGTGCAGCGAGCGGAAGGATCCATAGCTGTCAGGAGGGTCAGAGAGCAGCATGTGTGGCAAGCAAAGTCGGCAGCAAGCAGGTAGTACTGTAAGTGGAAAGTTACCATATTTCTTTTTTTTAATGTTTTTTTTTTAATTTAAAAGTTATTTTATTTACAAATATAGGAACTTAACCATGTAAAGTATTTCAGCTTCAAGGGTGTTTTTTTTTTTTCTGATGCAAAATGTCCTACGGAACCTAACTGCAGCATTCACATTGGTTTAAATGGGAAAATGTGATTTGCTTTAAGTCGTTTCACTTAAAGTCGCAATTTTCAGGAACACAACTACAACTTTAAGTGAGGATTTACAGTGTTTATATGGCTGGTCCAGTTCAGTTTCTGGTCAATGGTAACCCCCAGAATGTTGATAGTGAGAGATTCAGCAATGTTAATGCTATTGAATGTCAAGGGAGGTGATTAGATTCTCTCTTGATGGAGGTGGCCAATAACTGGTACTTGTGTTGCGTGGATGTTACTTACCACTTATCAGCCCAATGCAGGTCTTGCTGCATGCAGACAGGGCCTGTTTCACACACCGTCAACTGCTGCCTTGAAATCAAAGACAGTCACTTTCACCTCACCTCAAATTCCACACTTTTGTCCATATTTGGACCAAGACTGTGATGAGGTCTGGAATTGAGTTGTCCTGGTGGAACCCAAACTGAGCATTAATGAGCAGATTGTTGGTGAGTAAGTGATGCTTGATAGCACTGTCGATGACAAGTTCCATCACTTCGCTGATGATTGAGAGTAGACCGATGGGGCCGGATTTCCCCGCTTTTCGTGAACTGGACATGTCTGACAATTTTCCACTTGGTGTGTAGGTATCAGCGTTACAGCCATACAGCAACAACTTAGATAGAGGGACGTCTGATTTCCTCTTCAGTCTTCAGTACTACAGCTGAGAGACCAAAGGGAACTTGGAATTAATGCTGGAAACTGAACCCCAGGGCAGATTTTTTTGCCCCTATTTGGGGGCAAGAGAGGAGGTGAATGGATACATGAATTCACTCCACTGGCCGGTGTGCTGATTTTCTGGCACCATTGCACCCCTGAGCCATTTTCCTGGAGGCTGGATTCTTGCCGGAAGGACTACCCATCTGCAAAAGTCCAATTAGACAATTAAGATAAGCTATTAACATGATTTAATGGCCAAATATCAGAGGCAGGCTGGAATTTTCCAGTCACTCAGCAATTTTCTCAGGAATTTGATGCCCTCTTCAGCTGCCTAGTCACAGCTGTGGCTGCAAGCCTTCCAATGGAAGAATTTTCCCTCCATGATGGTGGGCCAGGAGCTGTGGTTATTCTCAATTGAAAACTTAAGTACTGAAAGGGGGCCTTAAATTGGAGGCCCCCCCCTCTCTCTCTCTTACCTTCAATGGTAGGCTGCCTCAGATTGGTCTCCCAGCTTCGAGAGTCCGCCCACCATCCTTACTTGGACAGCGAGCCCGCCCTCTGGCTATTAATTGGCCATTTCAGGGAAAATCACTGTGGGATGACTGTTCCCCACATCATGTGGGGTCAGGACCCTTATTTGACTTTGATGTTGGGGTCCCAACACAAAATCCAAAACCCTGCCCCAAGCTCTTTCACACTGCGTTAGGACACTTCCAATTTTGACCTACAAGCCTACATTGAAATGTACTCTTCTGTAACAATTCTTTTTCTATGCTGATCAGTTTCCTTTGAAAAGCTGTTAACATCGTACTGCAGTCATTTATTTTGCTGGCAGGCTCTCTGAATCACCATGAATGCTGGTTGGTTGATTCTGATTTATGTGAAATTGACCTGAAAATTGACAAATAGGTCATAAAGAGAGGAACACTGCACCGCTTAGCTGCTAGATCCAGTGTCGTGCAAGAATTTCAATTGGATGTAATCAAAAATAACTTCACTCCCTACACATTGAAGAAGAAAAACATCAAGAAAAAGACCAGATTCATAATTGTATCCTATTTAGAAAAATTCTTGCTGACATTGTTAAACTTGGTTCATATACTGGGAAACACCTACCTTATGGGTGTCTTAAGCTTGATTCCAGTTAGGTGCCACTCTGCAGTTCAGAGAATATTACAGTCCAGTGCAGTACTGGGGGAGCTATTAAACCAAGGTCTTATTTACCGATTCTGATGGTCATAGGGGGTCCCGTGGCACTATTCTAAAGAACAAGGGAACTGGCTCAGTTTTCCAGTCAAAATTCCTCCCTTACTTAACATCAATGGGTTACTATTCACCTCATTATTTCTTGTGGGACTGTGCTCTGCATAGAATGGCTTCCATGTTTTCCTACATAAAACAGACCCTGTGCTGCCCATCCAGTCAGCCCATGTTGAAATCTTCCTGAGAGATGGGTCTTGTGCACTGCAAAAACTCTGCGATTCTGTGACATGATAAGGTGCCACACAATTACAAGTCTTTTTTATGCCCAGAGGGAAGTTAACTGATGTAAGCTAATGCCTTTCAGCCCATTCAATCCACGCCTTCCAGCGACCACAGACAGTCTACACAATCAGGGACAATCCCTCACGTATTTGATCTCTTGAAGGGGACTTTTTTTTAATCATTCGTGGGATATGGGCGTTGCTGGTTAGGCCAGTATTTATTGCCATCCCTAATTGCCCTTGAGAAGGTGGTGGTGAGCTGCCATCTTGAACTGTTGCAGTCCTTGTGCCATAGGTACACCCCAAACTGCAGCTAGGGAGGGAGTGCCAGGATTTTGACCCAGCAACTTGCTCCCCAAAGGTAATCAGGAAAAATTCAAGGATGCTCATCCATCCTCATAGCTCCACAATGGGCTGCTGATCGTTGAAAGAAAAAGGAACATTTCAACTCCATAATTAGATGGTCTTACCGAGGCTACAGAAGACTAAGAGCTCCCAGTCCAGTGTGTGGGGTTGTGAGGTTGATGTGCCACATTCCAATCCAAAGTATCACTTGTCAGTGGGTTCAAAGAGGGTTTTTTGCATTTTCAAAGCTATAACACTATATTGATATGCATCATTGCCTTACTTGTGCATGATATTTTCATCATAAGATCATAAGAAATAGGAGCAGGAGCAGGCCATTTGGCCCATTAAGCCTGCTCCACCATTCAATAAGATAATGGCTGATCTGAACGTGCTCTTAACTCGCTTTCCTGCCTGTGCCCCATAACCCTTGACTCCTTTCTCGATCACAGATCTATCTAACTCAGCCTTATATATTCAATGATCCAGCCTCCGTTGCTTTACGTGGAAAAGAATTCCAAAGACTAACAACTCTCTTGAGAAAAGAAATTCCTCCTCTTCTTTGTCTTAAAGGGCGACCCCTCATTTTTAAACTGTGCCCCCTAGTTCTAGATTATCCCACAAGAGGGAACATCCTCAACATCTACCCTGTGAAGGCCCCTCAGACTCATATACATTTCAATAAGTTCATCTCTTATTATTTTAAACTCCAATGAGTATAGGCCCAACCTGCTTCAAACCATGGACATTGATCCAATGAAGACAACTTTATAGCACCTTTAGTGTGGTAAAACATCACAAGGCGCTTCATAAGGGTGTTATGAAACAAAATTTGACACTGGACAACATAAGGAGATATTAGGGCAAATGACCAAAAACCTGGTCAGAAAGAAGGTTTTTAAGGGACTTTCTTAAAGGAAGAAAGAGAACTTGAGAATGGCTGAAAAATGAGACACGCTATCAAAGCTTTTCGTCTTGTACTCATTAGCACAGCTCACAAGAAAATACCAACAGAAAAGGGAACAACAATTTATACTGCATGAAAAGAGAGGGCTAATTAGTCTGCACGTGGATTCTGATTGGTCAAGGTGTTGTCATGGGGGATGCAGCAGAAACAGTTAACTGCCAAGCTTTTTGTTCAAATTCAAACCAGGCATGTAGACTCTGATTGATCCAGGCATTGCCATGGAGAAAGAACTAGAAAATGGCTATCCCCCAAGCTTTTGTTTGGTTCAGAAAGGTGCAATGTGTGGACATGCTCCTTCTGTCTGCCAGGACAGGGCCCTGTGTGTGAATATATGTGAGTTCTAGCACACGTAAGACATACACTGTGAGCCCAATTGATAATCATAAATTGGTTTTCTGTATAATTTTTAGCACAATCAGGATTGTTTAGCAAGTGCTGTCCAAATGCAGAATCGCATCTAATGTTGAACACAATGTTTTGAGTTTTGCAAGCCGGGGCTGGTTGGACTCAGTCAGTACTTTGCCTGTTTTGAACAGCCGAAGGGACATGTTTTTTGATACAATCCATCAGTCATTGGGACATATGGTCTGCATGCCTGGCATCACACTGGCACTGAAATTCAGATACCACATTACTCATTTGTATGACAGGCAGAACATCTATTTGGCTTGACGGCAGCATCCTGTTAGTGGAAAATGCCACTCGTGTTGCTACTACATAATAACAGCATGCAACAGCTAGCTTCACCTGTTGCTCAAATTTTTGAGACACCTTACCCAGCCAGCCCATGCTTGCAAAACTAAAACCGTAATGTCCAACATTAGATGTGATTCCGTGATTGGACAACATTTGCTAAACAATTCTGATGGTGCTAAAAATTACACTGAAAACCATTTTAAGGTTATCGGTTAGGCTTAGGGTGTACCTCACTTACACATGCTGGAAGCTACATATATGTGCACTGTCCTGTCCTTTGCAGGCAGAAGGAGCTTGTCCACACATGACGCCTTTTTCAACTAAACTAAAGGTTGCGGGGGACGGCGAGGGGGGCAGATACTTCCTGGTTCTTTCTCCATGGCAATGCCTTGACCAATCAAAGTGGATCTGCCTGGTTTGAATTTGAACAAAAAGCTTGGCAGTTAACTGCTTCCACTGAATTCCCCGTGGTAACGCCTCTAACAATCAGAGTCCACTTGCCAACCAGTCATCACTCCCTTCTTAGACAATATAAATTGTTGTTCCCTTGACTCTGGGTATTTTATTGTGAGCTGTCCTGATGAGTGCAAGATGAAAAGCTTCAATAGCGTGTATCCTTTCTCAGCAATACTGAAATAAGGGAGTTAGGAAGATGGAGAGGTTTATGGAGGGAACTCCAGAGCTTAGGGTCGAGACAGCTGAAGGCACAATCACCAACGGTGGAGCATTTAAAATTGGGGATGTTCAAGAGGCCAGAATTGAAGGTGAGGAGATATCTCGGAGGATTGTGGGGCTGGAAGTAATTACGGAGATAGGGGAGAGGCGAGGCCATGGAGAGGTTTGAAAACAAAGGTGAGAATTGGATGATAATGGTGAAGTAATGAAAATCAAGGGCACACAAGAGGCTGGAATAGAAGGAACACAGAGATCTCAGATGGTTGTAGGACTGGAGAGGGTTACAGACATAGGAAGGAGTGAGATCCTAAAGGGATTTGAACACAAACATGAGATTATTAAAATCCATGAAAGTTTGACCTCTTCTTGACCAGTTGTAATAAAGGCTGGTCAAACACTTCAAAAGACAATAGGACAAAAGGAAGCAAAGGAGTAATCTCCTGACACTGTCATCTCTCACTTGTAATATTCGGAGGCAAACTGGATAATTATTTGAAGCAGAAGACGATAGGTTTATAGTGAGACAGTGGAATTAGTTTTAGATTGCTCTGGCAGAGCTGGCTCAGAAACAAATGGGCTGAATGGCCTCCTTTGTGCTGTAAATCTCTATGCTAAATCAGTTAAAGGGTCTGGAAGTTCCAAGGAACTATCAGAGAGGGGAATAAATTCAGGAGAAAAACAACGATCACAATCCACTGTCTAAATACTTTTCTCTACGTCTCAGGTTGCCCTCTCAAGCACCCACCATTGTCAATTTATTGGTACGATATCTGATCCTAGACCTTACCAATACTGCATGTTAACCCGGGTATGCAGGTTTAGTTCAGATGACATAGGGTCTTTGGCCCATTTGATCTCCAAATGCCATTTTCTTTTTGCATTTTAAACATCCACCTGAACGGGCACACAGTACTTTGGTCTAACACCTGTGGCAGTCATGGTGTGACTCCCTTGTGGTTCATCGGTCCTAGACAATGCACTCGAGCTGTGCAGGGACGACATTAGAAGAAATGCAGTGTAGATTCACCGCAAGCGTAGATTCATGAAATAATACTGCACAGAAGGAGGCCCATCTAGTCTGTGCCGTCTCTTTCTAAGAGCAATTCTTAAACTTAGTCCCACTTCTTCGCTCTTTCCTCATATCCCTGCAATCCTTCAATCCAACTTCCCTTTGAATGTTAGTGCTGAATTCGTATCTGCTGCCCTATCAGGCCATACAATCCAAATCCTAACCAGTCGTTCAAAAAAAGCTTTTTCTCATATCCCCATGGTTCTTTTGCCAAACATCTTAAACCTGTGCCGTGTGGTTTATCAACCCTTCAATCATTAGAAACAGTTTTTCTTTATTTACACTGTCTAAATCTTTCATGATCTTAAACACCACAGAATTTTTCTAGGGCCCCAGGTTTCAATTATGAGGATAAATTATATAAAGCTGGAATGTAGCAGGTTAAGGGGTGATTCGAATGAGTCTTTTAGGATTTAGGGATTTTAGGTTTCTGCTGGTGGAGATATCTACGTGAAGGTGATATCACCTTAAAATCAGAGCCAGACTCCGCAGGAGAGGAGTCAGAAATACTTCTCCATATAAGGGGTGATATATGTGTGGAACACTCTCCCAGAAGAAGCAATGCCAGCTGAGTTAATCATTTTAAATCAGAGATCAGCAGATCTTCGCTAGGCAAGGACATGAAGGTATATGAGAACAGTGAGGGTAGATGGAGTTCGGATACGGATCAGCCGCGATCTCACTGAATTTTGGAATATGCTCAAGAGTCTGAATGGCCTACTCCTGTTCCTATGTGCAACGGGGTCCAGAACCAATTGAGGACCCCCCCCCGAGTTAAGACAGTAACAACTCCACAAAAGTAGTAGCTCGTCCTCCATCATTTTGTCAATTGTTTTATATTACCAAGGGCAAATGCGTCTTTCCATTTGTGTTTAGATTAGCCAGCAGGCGAAGTAGTAATGCAAGATCTTTGCATGGGGCATCCACAAGGTAAATTCCATTCCTGAATTTTGTGGCCAAATGGGCAGGCGACCAGCCGATAATTTCAAAAACCTTGTCCGCGGGCAGGATAAAAAGGGTCAACAGCAATGTCATTGTGAGTATTGAGGAGTTTGGTAGATAGTTTGCTGCTGGTGACTTAATGGTACTTGGCAGCTTCATCTCTGTTCGGGGCTTCATTGTTAGCATTTCCAGGCTTCATTTCAGGATTTATTGGTGTCTCCAAAGCCCCCGGAGGATTCAGACCATGTGGACCCTTCCAGGTATCAGCCTCCCGTTACCCTGGTAATGGGGATTGTTGTCTCTGCTGGTGGCGCCTCCTCTGAGGAGGGAGAGAGGGGCAGAAGGGAGAGGAGACCAGGTGTCTGAATGCAGCTTCCAGGGGAGGGACCTGTGGGAGGAGAGGCCCAGGCACAAGGGCACAGGGCCAGCAGGTAGTCCAAGGTGGAAGGGACCACAGAAGATGCCACTATCCTGCTGCCAAGGTTTACAGGCAGCGATACAGCTACCTCAGTATGTCCGAGGTGCAATGCTGAAGGATGCTCTGCCTCTCAAGGGAGACAGTGACCTCCGTCTGTCAGACAATTGGGCCTGAGATCAGCTCTGACTGGGTGAGTGGATACCCCATGCCAGTGGTTCTGAAGGTCACTGTGGCCCTCAACTTCGATGCCTCTGTCTATTTCCAGGGGTCAGTGGGTTGTGTGTGGAGTCTCCCAATCAGCTGTCCACAGTTGTGTCAAGCTGGTGACAGGAGCTCTGTTCAGGCGGGTATTGACTTTCACTTATCTCTGTATGGATGAGGCCAGCCAGGCTGAGTGAGCCAGAGGCTTTGCAGCGATTGCTGGGTTCCCCGTGTCCAGGGTGCAATCGACTGCACACATGTGGCCATCAAGGCACCACTGGGTCAGCCGGATTCCTTCATCAACAGGAAGGGATTCCACTCCATGAATGTGCAGATAGTGTGTGACCAAATGATGCATATTCTGTAAGTCTGTGCAAGGTACCCAGGCAGCTCTCATGACCCATACATCCTGAGACACTCCCAGGTGCGGGGCTTTTCAGTGGTCCAGCTGACTGGATGGATGGCTGTTGGGTGACAAGGGTTATCCGTTGAAGAGGTAGCTTATGATGCCTCTCCACCACCCAAGAACAGAGGCAGAGCAGCGGTACAACAGGAGCCATGATTCCACAAGGGCGGTGAGAGAGGTCATCTGAAGATTTGCTTCCGATGCCTGGACCATCCAGGGGCAGCACTACAATACCCCCCAGAGCAGGTGTCACTGTTAGTGGTTGCATGCTGCACTCTCCACTATCTGGTACTGACAAGGAGACACCCACTGGAGGAAGAGGATCTTGATGCAGCTGCACAGGCCACTGATGATGAATCCAGCAGTGAGTCAGAAGAGGAGCACGGTGAGGAGAATGTTGAGGGCATGGAGGCAGACCCCTATAACTCCAGGGAGGCAGGGACACCAGGGGCACCTTGATTCAACAATCCTTCAGCTAGGCTGCCAAATAAGCACTACCACCTCATGCCAGGGCTGCTGCCTCCATCCCAGATGCCTGCAATGTCCCTTTCCTTTGACCCCAAAGTCCACTCAATGCCTGTGCAATAAAGTCATCAGCGCTGGTGCCCTGGGCACTGTCTGCCTCGGCCTACACCTCAAATGAGTGTGAAGTGCCCTCACCGCTGTGCACTAACATTCTAGCTGAAGATCTAACACCCACCGAGGTGCTGGTATCTGTGCTGGTGCCTGGTTCAGAGAGGGGGTGTGACAGTGACACTGGTGCATCTGGAGCCTGGTGGTCCTCTGGCATCAGGGGTGGCTCTTCGGGGTCCTGTGATTGGGAGCGCGATGGCAAACAAAAGGGAGAACAATGACCTGTCATCAGTTCAAGTCATCACACTGTCACTGTGCACGCCAGGCAACCTGGTGAGACCATGGAGATTTGCATCATGGTGCCATCATCTTTCAATGATCAATGGGGAATCCAGTTTTGAGGCTTCCATCAATGATGAGGCTACACAAGAATGTTTGCACCATCCGAAACTCTCACCCCTGTGCACTGCGCACTTACCTTTGTCTGACACCCCAGCCTCTCCACGGCCGGATGGCCAAGGTGTGCGGCGCCTCTCCAGCTCCAAGGCTTCCTGCTCGTATCTGTTTAGGATCAGGAAGTTTGCAGCGGCTCCGCCTGTCCGTGACCTCTCAATGTTGTGTTGGGCCACCTCCTCCTGAAAGGACAGAGGAGCATTGATTAGTCCACTCTCTACCTGCAGCACCACTGGCCAACCCCAACCAAGGAACACGTTGCAGACCAAATCAGTATCATGGCCCTCAAGCCGCAAGGCGCTCTGTCTAAGCAGACAGGGCTCAACCTCTTGCCCAGCTCCGGCGTCATTGACAGTTGGCACTCAGACTCTAATACCCCTGAGTTCCACCGGGAGATGGCCAGCCCTTAACACTTCCCCACACTGATCCATACCAATATGGTACTCACCCTTCCTGAGTGCAGCAGGTCAGTAAACCTCTTGCGGAACTGGACCCATGTGCGCCACACAACATCATGGCTGCTGACCAGCGCTGCCACCTCCTCCCTCCATCCCTGGGGACAAGGGTGTCCCTCCTGGCGGCCACCTCCTTCAGGAGGACCGTGGGGCACTCATCAGGAGTCCGAGGGGCCGAGTACCCACCCGATCTGCCCTCCCGCCTGGCATCTGCAGCCGCATTCGAGGCCATAATTGATCATCTCCTGTTGACAACATTGAAGATGTCTTCGTCGCTGGCAGCCTTCCAGGGCCCGAGTGTGCCAGTCTTAAACCAGCCGCTGGGCTGCCATTGGACCCAGAGGCCCACAGGCCGTCTCCCCCACCCACCCCTTCCTGACAATTGGGGAGCCGCCGTTCACGCTCAGCGGGCTTTAATTAGCCCGCCAGTGTGAAATCGCGGTCGGGGGACGAGTGGAAGGCGGCGGCACCTTTCCCGGCAGCTCCAGGGAATGCTGAACATGCCCACCCGCCAAGCTCAAAATTCTGCCCTGCCTGTGTGGCTAAAAATTATACAACTTTGCAACCTAGAGACTACACTGCTAGCAGCCGATCCACAGCTGATAGATTCAACTCCTCAAGATTATATGACAGTTCAGTGAAACCCATAACCCTGTATTAATCGGCTCACCCTGCATTACGCGAGATTATACCCTTTGTAAGTACAACTCGATTCAGCCTGTGTGCTGGACTGGAGTGGGAATAACCAAAGGCAGATGTTATTTAAAGCAATTTGAGCTTAACGCGTGTTGAGTTAATTCACATTGACGGTTTTACACCTGCATATCATCACTCTCTTCACCAAGCACTTTGATTAGCTTCCAATGTGGGATTCACATAAGCAGAACTCCAGAAAGGCATCATTATTGATGCAATGCACATGTGGACATTTTTAATTAACCACAGCATGCAACAGCACTTGTAATTATTGAAAGCGAACACTCCAACAGGGATCTCCAGCTGCATTTCCTTCACAAAGATCATAATGGTAAAGGCACATGATGGGGGGGGGAGGCCGTTCGGTCCATCTAGTTTCTTCTTTCATAGAAATCTGCAGTGCCCCCATCACACCTTCTCTTGAACATCTCCAGAATTTTTGCCAAATGCTGATTGCTCTGTGTCAAAAGCACGCCCTGACTTTAGTCCTCAGCTTGTTCTTTATCACCTATTGAACCGATGACTCCTTGTTGTCATTAATTTAGAATAGTGTTCTACATTTTTTATATCGGGGTCGATTCTCCACTTGCCACCCAGGTGAAAAATCCGCATTGCAGATTGATCGTCATGGAAACCTGTTGATTTTCATCCCATTTAATGTCTCCGAAGGCTGCCCAACTGGCAGCACCAGCTATCTCCTCAGCTGGCGAGTGGAAAATCTACCCATAATGCCTTGTCACCTTCTCAGGCCATTCCAAAATAAATGGAATATTTATGAAGTGCAGCCACTGAGTCACAGGGCTCTGAGCCGAGTGGGGTATGAATCCTGCAGCATGTACAAAAGCCAAGATGTTATCAAAGCTATGCTTAGTTCACTCGTTTCTCCCTTCTCTGCTTTTTTAACAAATAAGGATTTGACATGTCCATTTAGTAAAAGGCAGAGAGGGATTAGATGCAAATGTGTTACATGGCTAACTCATCAACATCTCAGCCTAGGGCTCTGTTCAAGGTTAACTTATTCTTTGTTCTACCCTATGGCTAGTCAACCTTATAGAGATACGTACCCAGCACAGTAGAAAATTTAAACCATTATTCATTCATTTGCTTTTTATTGGACCTTATGTTTAGCTACAACCCAACGGTGACAACGTTTCATAAGTATTCCATTTCGGGTGAAATGTTTTGAGATAGCCTGAGAACATGACAAGTCATTATGGGGAGACTTTGACACCTGAGGGTATAACTGGCATTAACGGTGAGGAACCTACAACAGGAACAAAATGGGATGAAAATCATAGAATCATATCGTACAACAGTGAAGGAGGTTCTTTGGCCCATAGTGTCTTTGCCACCTCTTTCAAAGAACAATCTAGTTACTCCCTCTATTTCTCCATGTGCCAGTGTTATTTTTTTTCCCCTATAAGTACATATTCAATACCGCCCTAGCCACCAGTGAACCTACTTCCACCACCCCATCAGGCAGTGCATTCCAAGCCCCAACAACTCCCTGCGCAAAAAATGCTTTTCCTCAGGTCTCCTTTCTGGCAATCAAACTGCAATGCCAGTTTATCACCTGGGTGGTAAACAGAAAATCTACTTCTATAAAGCATATTCGAGCGGTGTTTTCAATTAATGTCAAGAAGGAGACACAGGGCAGGACTTTGCAACCCTGTCGTAAATCTTGCCAGCGGGAGGGGCTGTAAAATTCCACCCATAGCTACAACAACATAGCAAGTTTAGGCCTAACATCAGGAAGTACATTACAACCCTGTATTTCCTCTAGTTTCTCAGCAGTTTAGAAACTTCCAGTGAATCAAAAGGCATCAATCTAGGCTGATGATGGGAAACGAGTGACAGCAAATGGCTTGCTGGCTTTACGCTCTGCCTGTTCCTTTTACATTAAAGTCAATTTATCCTAAGTCACGTCCTTTATGGCAACCTATGCAATTTTTTTTTGGGGGGGTGGGGGGGTAGTGCTGAATTTGTTCATGGTTCCCTTATCTTTAGTGGTACCATGGCTGTGAATGTCTCAAATTCACTGAATTCTGTCACAATCTGAAGAGTTGGAATAAAATGTACTGCTTGAGGGACCTGAGGCAAAGTACAATTTGATATGGAACAACATTATTCAACAGTCAGTAGGTCATGTCAATAAAAGAGTAGGCCTCGGCAGACCATTATACAGGTCTTCGAATTCCTTTTCCCTATGAGCCGAATGAAAAAACAATTTGCTTTCACCTGCTACCAGGATTTAACCACTTATGTACCAAAATGACCTTCAATTCATAAAATATGTCACTTTTGCCTTGCAAATAATTGTGTAAAATTGTTTTGTAAAAAATGTTTTTTCACATGACATTTTGAGATGTTGGTGGATGTCGTCTGCTGTTCTAACGGAGACATTTGTATGCTACAGCTTAAAATCTCCACCAAGATAATGGAGAGGGGAATTTCAGGCCAACACATTGTATCTACTTCCACAATCCCATGCTAAGATTTTAAAGCCATAATGGATATCACTACAGAACTCGTGATGGGGGTAGACTTTTGTCTCATGAGAGGTGGTGGCTGCACCTTGTTGGTCAACTCTCTGCTAATCATCGCCTGATGAGGTTCAGGAGCCCCACTTTTGCATGGTCGTCCCTGCCAAGTTTGCTGGCAATGGGCTGCGAAAGTGCACGATTTGCTGGCCTCTGTTTTCTCTGGGCCCTCTCCTTGGCCAGCTGAGCCTTTCATTTTTACTTGTCTCTTCCAATGCCCTTCCAGAACAGTCAGCCTCCAGAGGTCAGTCAACAACTGTCTCCCAGTTTCCAGTATCAATTTCTGCCATCTTCATATCTCACTTGCAGGTGTCCTTGTCGCAGAGGAATGGATGCCCAAGAGGTCATGAACCGGTGGCCAGTTCACCCGTACAGAAGGCCTTTGGGTATTTGGCCGTCATCCATCTGGTGAACGTGGCTAAACCAGTGCAGACGTCATTGGCTTACCATTGAGTGTATGCCGGAGGAAGTAATACGCTCCAAGGCCTCTGAGTTGGTGACCTTGTCCTGCCAAGAGATGCTGAGGGTATGTCTGAGACAGTGAAGATGGAAACTGTACAGCCTTTTCTCCTGCCTAGCACATGTTGTCCACATCTCACTACTCTTGAGGATTGCATTGAGGACACAGGCTTGGTAGACTCGCAGTCTGGTGTTCTGAGTCAGGCTGCTGCTGTCCCAAACTCTCTTACTCAGTTTGGGAGTAACAGCTGTAATTTTTGCAATGTGTGTAAACAGAATTAGAGAACAAAAAGCATATCTTGAGTTCCAATATTTTTCCATTCCTAATGAAGTTTCAAAGAGTGAATAAATTGAAAATATTTCCTCTTCCGTTTTCTTCCTTCCTTCTCCCACCCCCTTGCACCTTCCGGCTGATGGTGCTGAATCTTGCTCAGGAATAGATTCAGTGGCACCGTCCACCCTCTGAACCCCACCCAACTGGCAGTTCTACACCCGCAAGCCAAGAGAGGTGAGTCTTCACGAGCTGTTAAACCATAACATGGTATCGGAGCTAAAAATCCTGTCCTCTCCCAAAGCACTTTCCAAAAGAAGCACCTCAATAATGATGCGAAGCAGGAACCTATGCTGGTATTTTGCCCCCTCCAGCTCAGCAACATTGAGAATTGACCCTTGCCATTCCCCCTTTGCTGAGACCAGGCAACTCAGCACAGATTCAGAATCTGCAGAGCCAAGCGGTGATTTCCTAATTGGTCCACGTCTAATAGCTTCAATGAGTTGGCTGATATTCAATGATAATACTTAAAACCATCAAATGTAACAGGAAATGGCCCAATTGGGGCCAAAAAGATGACAAAACAGTTTTTCAAACAAGGTTAATGCTTAAATGGGTCACGGTTAATGAAGGAATGAAAAATCCATATAATCACAGATCCTTTTAGGATGTAGCTGCCTGTTCGCTCTGTCCAATCTTTATGATAAAAGACTAATGAGAAAGTTAGTCAATTCTGAAATCTGGACGGCCTTTGTGTTTCAGTTTTGAAATATAGCTTCATTGTTCAGCATTTGTGGGTCATATTCGACCTTTTTGGTATAGTTTTACTTTGTATAGGATATTGTTAGATTGATTACCTCTCTTAGCTTTAGGTATATCAATTTGTGATGCAATCAATTTTGAACTGTGAACTACTTAAAGAGACAAGCACATTGGTAGAGCACCAAATGCAGTTGTGTATTGTTCACAGTATATGACCATTAACTCCAAGAAATCATGTCCACTGTCAGTTACCAAAGGACACAGATCTAAGATAGCAAGCAAAGGAACCGGGAGGTGGAAGGTAGGAGAATTGTTTTTATACACAGCAAGTTGTTATGATCTGGAAAACATGCCATGAGAATGCGGTAGAAATAGATTCAATAGTAACTTTGAAGTGGGAATGGGTAAGTACTGGAAAGGGAAAAGAATATTACAGGGCTGTGAGGAAAGAACAGGGGAGCAGGTCTGATTAGATAGCTCTTTCAAAGAGAAGGCACAGGCACGATGGGCCGAATGGCCTCTTTCTGTGCTTATGATTCTGTGAAATAACAACAAACACATTTATTTCTTGCCTTTTAAAGAGCTCTATATACTGTCATCTTCAGGTTGTGGTGAAGCATTCCCCATCTCGCAGAAGTGCTGGTGCAGTTCAAGAGCCAGGTCACAGCATGGAACTGCGGCATCTCCTCAAAGAGGCTGGGTTCTGGCAGCACCCACCCACCCACCCACCCAACCCCATTTAAAATGTTAGAAAGTGCAGAGGTATTATTTTCTAATGCTTGAGAGTGTCCAGCCTCTCTCCTTCACACTAGGAACATTTGGGAGTTAATGCCGCAGAATGGAGCTCTGGCTGAATACAGAAATATAGGTTGGCAGAGCTGTCTCGCAGCAGTGGAAATATAGAGTTGTCCCATTCACAGCATTTTGGGTTTGCAGATGCCACTGCAAATAATTTAGAATTGTGGAAGTTTACAGCACAGAAGGGAGGCCATATGGCCTATCGGATCTGAGCTAGCTCAATCCAGACTTATGGTCCTCTTTACCGCCCTGACCCTGTATCTTCTACTGCTTCAAATATTTGTTTGCTCTTAAGAGCAAACTATTTTCATTGATAAAGTATTCCATTCTCTACAAACACCTAGCATAAAGGAAGTTCTCTGAACATCACTCCTCGGTCTTTCAGTGACAATTTTAAATTAATGATCCCTCATCACTGATCACTCGACCAGAGAAAATAGGCTTCCCTGTTTGCTTAATCAAAATCCTTCATAATTATAAAAACATCAGTAACAGCTTACATTTAGAGAGCACTTCGAACATAGAAAAACATTAAGCTGCTTCATAGACACATGAGGGAAAATGTTTGACAAATGCCAAATCAACCAATGCACCCAGAAAAATTGTATGGTCAGATATTCTGGTCAGATAGAGTCAACATGGTTTTATGAAAGGGAAATCATGTTTGACAAATTTATTGGTTTTTTGAGGAAGTAGTAATAAAGGAGTGCGAGGAGGTGTAATATACTTGGATGTCCAAAAGGCATTCGATAAGATGCCGCACAAAAGATTACTACATAACATAAAGGCTCATGGGGTTGCAGCAATATATTAGCATGGATGGAGGATTAGTTAATGGGTAGGAAACAGAACAGGGGTAAATAGGACATTTTCAAGTTAGCAGGCTGTAGCTAGTGGAGTGCCACCAAGGTCTGTGCTGGGGCTCAGCTTTTTACAATTTATATTAAGAACTTGGAAAAAGACATTGAGAGGAATGTATCAAAGTTTACCAATGATATAACGGGACAGAATGTGAGCAGTGAAGAGTAAGCAAAGAAGCTGCAAAGAGATATAGACAGGTTATATGAGTGAACTACAAGGTGGCAGATGGAGTATGATGTGGGGAAGCGTGAGGTTATTCACTTTGGTAGTTAGAATAGAAAATTAGGACTTTTTTAAAGGCATGAAACTTCTAAAGGTTGATGTTCAGAGAGACTTTGGTCTCTCATACAAGGAACACGGAAAGATAACATACAGGTAACAAGCAATTCAGAAAGCAAATGGCATGTTGGCTTTTATTGCACAGAAATTGGAATACAAGAATAAGTCTTGCTACTATTTGTACAGGCTTTCATAAGGCCACACCGAGAGTATTGTGCACAGCTTTGATCTCCCTATTTAAAGAAGGATATACAGTACTCACATTGGAAGATTCACTGGATTGGTCCCTGAGACAGTCAGTAAATTGGAACTATACTCCCTGGAATTTAGAAAAATGAGAGGTGATCTCATTGGAAAGTATAAGATTCAGAAGAAACTTGATAGGATAAATACTGAGAGGCATTTTCCCCTAGCTGAGGAATCTAGAACATAGTATCAGAATAAGAGACATGGAGGACAGAAATTAGGGGAACATTTTTCCCTTAGAGGGTTGTGATTCTTTGGAATTTCTACCCCAATGGGATGTGGAGGCTCCATCGCTGAGCATACTCAAGGCTGGGTTAGACAGATTTTTGATCCCTCAGGGAATCATGGAAAACGAGGTGTGGGCAGGGAAGTGGAGTTGAGACAGAAGATTAACATGATAATATTGAACGGTGGAGCAGATTGGAGCAGCTAAATTCTCTACTCCTGTCCTATTTCTTATGTTCTTAAAAGAGCTAGGCATTATGGAAGGTCGTAAAGGAAGAGGTGATGAAGAGAATGTTGGGGTGGGGGTGGTGTGGAAATTACAGAGAATGGGTTTGGCTAGCCACAGATATGGCCACAACTGATGAAGTGGAGGAGTGGGGTGGTGGAGTGGAGTGCTTAAGAAGCCAGAGGCAGGAAAACAGGTGAATTTGGGGCGAGTAAATTTATAGCACCTGAGTAGATTAGAGAGATAAGGAGGGACAAGGTCATGGAGCAAATTAAACACAAGGATAAGAATTTAAATTTGAGGACCTTAGGGGGCCAGAAGCAGCAAGAATATGGATGAACAAGGTTTGGTGTAGGCCTGATATAAGCAGAGATTTGCATGAGCTGAAATCAACAGATGCCAGCCAGGGGACCATTGGAGTAATCAAATATGGAGCTAATCAGGGCAGGGATGAAATAGACTGAGATAGGAGCAGAGATGGGCCACGTTACAGAGGTGAAAGGAGGCAGCCTTTGTGACAGGGCGGATAAAGGGGTAGAAAGCTCAGTTGGGGTCAAATAAGATTCCAAGGTTATGAACAGTTTGATTCAGCCCAAGACAGTAGCTCACAAGTGGATGGAGTCAGTGGCAATGGTACATATTTGTGATGGGGATGAAGACGATGGTATCAGTCTTCCCAATGTTTGGTTGGAAAGAATTGTGGCTTACCAAAAATGGGGCATTGGGCAAACAGACTGATAATAAAGGGTCAGTGAAAGAATGGAGAAGGAAGGTGAAGAGGTAACACTGGGCATCATCAGCGTACATGAGGAAGCTAACACCATATTTGCAAATGGTATTCCCAAGGATGGGACATGTGGTGTTATGCAAGATCTTAATTACACACCATTTCAAAATCGGGAACCAAAGTACCAAGCTTGGTTTTCTGTACATAACAGTCCCTGTGTTCCAAACTGTGTGCAAAGCACTTATCAGTGCTGCAGTAACAATCTGCATAGAGGCAAGGATTGCTCTCTTGGTTCTCACAGATTCTGTCTTACTCATATCATCTCATTCTCTGGGAATTCTAAACCATTCTGATTGGTTTTATATATATAAATGTCCTTTCCCTCACTGATATCACTCACCTTGTGGAGAATGAAAACCGTTCCCATCAACACTAGAAGCAATATATCGATTATTAATTATTTCAACAATTAATTTTATTTGAACTAAATCTAGTACTCTCACCAGAGAGCGTAGTCAATTAGAACACTGCTCTTTCACCCCTGGAACCTCCATTTGAACCTGACCTGGATTGGTGAATGAATGCCCCTCTCTGTTGACTATGAAACTTGGTGCACTTTAGGGGAAACTAAATAAGCACATGAGGAAGAAAGGAATATGTGATAGGCTGAGGTGAAGAGGGGTGGGAGGTGATTCGGAAGGATCAGTAGTGCTGGTGTAGACCAGTTGGGTCATTTGGTCTGTTTCGGTGCTGTACATTCTATTTAATTCTCTGTGATATGAGTAACAGGTGAAGGAGATTCAATCCCTTTTCTTCGAGGAGAATGAAGTGGATGGTGTAAAACAACCCATGATGGACTGCTAACTGACTCTGAATTCATTATTCAGCAAAACTGGAGCAGGAAATGGAAAAAAAAGCCGTAATGGTTCAGGAGGGTTCTGCGCAGAATGGTTTATTGTAGTGGCAAGATACATCACTGGAGTAGTATACTGGAAAACTGCATCTACATCTAACCTATACGGAACCTGATTCGGGAATATATAGTGCTAACTCAAAGTAAAATGTAAACATGCTCCATTCCAGTATTCACTTCTTTCACCTCACTGACTTCAGCAGTTAGACACAGAGTATTCTCAATAGAACAGAGACAATTACAGGGCAATCTGATAGAGGTATTTAGTGTATTGGACAGACTGGTTCCAGAGATTGAGGGATTTAGAACAAGAGGACGTGGCTAAAATATTAAACCTGAAAGATTTAGGACAAAGAGCAGGAAAAAACTTTCTAACACAGAGGGTGATAAGTCTCTGGGATGCACCACTGTAGTTGGCGGTTGAAGCAGTGACCATTCGATGTTTAAGAATAGGTTAGATAGGTCATTGCAAGAGAAGGAATTTGGGCAGAGAATGGGTACATAGGATTAGGGCTGCTGGAGGATAAACTCCAACACGGACAGGTTGAGCTGAACAACGTGTTTCCATGTTATGATTTCTATCTAATTGTCTGTACCTAATAGAGCTCATGAGGTAATATTCCTGTCTCTGAGTCAGAAATTCACCAGTTCGAGTCCCATTCCAAGAGTCATGTAATCTAGGCTGACACTCCAGCACAGTAGCGAGGGACTGCTGCACTGTTGGAGATGCCATTATTGAATAAAATGTTAAACTGAGGCTGTAGCCTTCCTTTTCAGGTGAGTGGGGAGGATCCCATGGCACTGTTGGAAGAAGTACAGGATGGATCTCCCTGATGTCGTGACCAATATTGATCCCTCAACCAACATCACTAAAGTAAAAGTCTGCAGTTTGTGAGATCTTGCTTCGCACAGATTTCCTGTTTTATAATAACGACTACACCATTGGCAGGCACACTGGGATGTCCTGAGGTTATGAAAGGCACTGTGTAAATGCAAGTCTTTCTTTCACTGGGTTTTTGAGTATTTTCTTCCCTGGAAAAGAGTGAAATTCAATTGCATCAAAAACTCACAAACTGAGATAAATTTATATTACATAAATATATAATCTGTATTATTCCTTCAAAAGGAATAGAGAGTTGGCCGACTGAAGCAACATTTTTTCAGAGTGAGTCGTGGAGAAAATCCAAATTGATTTGTGTATTCTTGGTGGCCACTCAGGTACTGCAACACCAGTCAGAAAATCCACTGCCTTGATTCCTTGCCATAGCTCAGATCTCACCTTATCTCCAGCAGTCTAAATGCACTTGAATCAAGCAAGAGTCTGAGGCTTAGAGAGAGTAATCGGATTATTAACTCTTAAACCGCTAGGTACACTGCTTCTGTCACTTCTCTAGTTAAGAATTCTCCCTTGCTGCTTTATTTAGCAAGATTGTAAACGTATCCGGAAAGAATTCCATTTGCAGTGAAATCATAAGTGTGTTCCTTTGTAATGCAGCCAGTTTTTATGGTAATAGCAGCTTGATGTCCTTGGCAGCATGTCCAGACTTCACCTGCATAATCAGCTAGTGCTCACCGATTGGGGGAGGGAAATCAGATTGCTGTTTTCCAGAAGTGTGTTGGAGTTTGGGTTAAGAAGGGGTGAGGAGTGATGGGATTGGGGGGGGTGGGGGGGGGGGGGGGGGGGGTGGGGGGTAGGGGGGGTGGGTGTACAGTGGACAGAATAGCAACAGTTGGGAAGATTTTTTGGGCAGCAGAGCTAAGAGGTAAGGTTGGTATTTATTGCTGATCACTCTTGGGTGTCAGCTGTGGCTCAGTTGGTATTACTCTCATCTCAGAGTTAAGAAGGTTTTGGGGTCACGTCCTGCTCCAGGTATTGGATCTGCAGCATTTTGCCTTTATTTCACTGCACAAACTACGAAAATGCTCTATTCCCCAACATGGAAATTCCTCGTATTAGGTTAAAAACAGGCCACCCAAAATGAAACGGCTTCTAAACAGCAACACAGGCAGCAATCTTAGTATTTCAGTCCCATTGCTTAGGACTGCATGAACCACTACCCCTGTAGGTTGGTGCCCCATCTTCTCTACACCTTCATTAGTGATACTTAATCTTTACATAGCCTGTGACCTTCATGAACTCTCATTAGCAATAGCTAATCCATTTTTGTTTGCTCTACAAATAGATGTTCCATATAACATCATTAGTAATAGTGGATAACCCTGATATAATCTGTGGGCCTCATAAAGTCTCATTACTATTAGCACATGCATGTCCTCAAATATCAGCTCTACACCACCATTAGTAACACAAGGTAATCATTTTTGGCTGGTGGACCTTCCCATAAACTCTCATTACTTTTACTCAGCCCGTGCCTTTATATATCTGTGCAACACCATCATTAGCAGTACCATGTCCTTTGGCTGATAGCTCTCCCAACAAACTCTCATTAGTATCAGTCAGCATGTGTCTGCTTCATGCACCAATTCCCCTCGCACCTATTGTTAGTCACACTGAGCGACCTTTCTATGGTTTGTAACCTTACACATAAGCTTTAATTACTATCAGTGAAGTCCATGTCTGTCACATAAAGATATCTACATCACACCATCGTTAGCAATACAGGATGAATCTTCCTGAGGTCCAGGGATCTCTCCTTAAATTCCTTGCTCATTAGTGTTAGTCAGTTTACTATTTGTTGGAGAAAGTCCCTTCCAAACCTGGAAGAAAGACACTAGAGACATCACAGCAAAATCACCTGAAATATATTGATCTTTAAGAAAGTTTTATTTTTATTCCAATGTGGAACAGAATTAATTAAGAGAAGCTGGAGCCTATTTTGGACTTTGGCCTCAATAGAACTGTGAGCTCTAGAATTATATTATACGTCATCTTAGCTAATCATTCCTCATATGAAGAATAGGAGGAGACATCCAACTTCCTAATTCCATAGGCTTTATTCTCTAACCTACGCCTGTCACTTGTGGCATAGCAAGTATACACAATTTACCCTCCCTCAAGGCTCATTGGCCTTGCAAACATAGGAGTGTACAAAGGTGATAGGCAGGAAAAGACCAGCTGTTCCATCAAGCCTGCCCCACAACATAATGGCCAAAGCATCATGACAGTAGCGATTTTAAGTAAAATCTTTCAAACTGTTTTGGGGATCATGTGACTGTACAGACGAAACAGCCCGAAGCATTAGTAATCTTTGGGGCAGAGATTTCTAGTCTTGGTCTTAGTTCAAGCATGTAGCTTTATAAGGAGCTCTGTAAATAAAGTTTACTGTTTCTTACAACCAAGCTTATTACAATTAGCAACAAGGATAAATAACTCCAACACTGCAACTCACCTCGTGAATGTGAGTACTTCGATTCTCAAGGGAAGAAAAGAAAATATACTCACCAGTCATGCCACTCTTGGGCAGAATCGACCCGTATGACATGTCTATGGAAGACTGGAGTCAGTACATAGAGTGCCTAGGTTTCTACTTTGTGACGAAGGAAATAACATTGGAGGAGAAACAGAAAGCAATTCTCCCAAGTGTTTGTGAGAGCAAAACGTATAACCTAATCCATAGTCTGATGGCTCTGAATGTGCCAGATTCCAGATCCTTCACCAAGCTAGTAGACCTCGTGAAGGCACATTTTCAACCTAAGCCATCGATGATCATGCAAAGATTCAAGTTCAACTCTAGAGTAAGGGCCCCCGGTGAGTCAACAGTAATGTATATCGCAAAGTTAAAACAGTTAACAGAGCACTGTGACTTTGGTGATACTCTAAACGAGATGTTGCGAGATCGTTTGGTTTGCAACGTACACAGCGATGCCATTCAGCGCCGTTTACTTGCAGCAGTTAATATTGACCTGAAGCGTGCCATGGAGATAGTGCTAGCAATGGCTGAGTGGGACTCGCAAGCTTTGCTGAGTGTACAACGTGGTGCCATTCTGCAGTTAGGATGAGAAACTACCTCAAGGCACGGCACAAAAACCAGGGAGGTAATTGCGAAGCCGGACACGGTCCCTGCCACCTGAAAAACAAAAAGAAATACTGGAAGCACCTCACCAGTGATTCAGAAGTTAAAGTGTTACCAATGCAGGGGTAATCATGCACTGGAAATCTGCAGATTTAAAGAGGCAGAATGCCACTACTGTCACAAAAAAGGGCATGTCATAAACCAATGCAACACAACATCAGGACAGCAATTCAGACAGGAGGCCAAGATGATTGAATTGCACAATATAAATGAACTAGAAGCTGCTGATATTGATATCTATTCCTTATACAATCTTAAGGCAAGGAAAGCTGAACTAATCACCATCAACCTTCAAGTAAATGGGAAGCTTCTAGCCATGGAAGTGGACACAGGAGCATCAACCACAGTGGTGGGAGAACACATCTTTAAATACCTCAGTGAAGGTGCCCAGCCACCGAATCTGGAGCAAACCATGATTCAGATGAAGACGTACGCTGGAGAGGAAGTACAGGTGAAAGGCACCTGTATCCTACAGGCAACAGACAGCCCAGCTGCCAGTAATTGTTGTAACAGGTGACGGACCTAGCCTTCTGGGCCGTGATTGGTTGACTGAAATTAAACTCAACTGGTCAGAAATTTTTCAAGTCAGAACAAGGGGAATTCCCGATTTGTTAAAAAGGTACGACAGTACATTCTGAGATGAGTTGGGAAAAATCAAAAGCCTACAAGCTAAAATATACATGGATTCTGAAGCCACACCCCGGTTCTTTAAGGCCAGACCTGTGCCTTATGCCGTAAAGGAGAAGGTGGATGTGGAATTGTGCCTTTTGGAGAAGTTAGGAATAATCCAGCCATTCAAATTTTCAGAATGGGCAGTGTCCATAATCTCTCTGATGAAACCAGATCAAACTATTCACATTTGTGGAGACCACAAATTAACTGTGAACAACGCTGGCTAAATTGGACAAATATCCAATCCCAAGGATTGAAGATCTGTACATTAAACTTGCAGGAGGAAGGTCCTATACTAAACTGGACATGAGCCATGCATACCAATAGCTAGAGTTGGACAGCACATCTGGAGGGTATGTCACCAGAAACACACACAAGGGCCTGACCAATATACACGCCTACCCTTTGGTGTGTCATCTGTGATTTTCCAAAGAAGCATGGAAAGCCTACGACAAGGACTTCAATGAGTTAAGGGTACTTGGATGACGTCCTGCTCCAGGATCAACAGAAGCAGAACATTTGGCCAACTGAGAAGAAGTTTTCAGGAAATTTTTGGAGGCTGGTGTACATTTGATAAAAGAGAAGTGCACTTTCCAAGTGACTGAAGTCACATATTTGGGTCATCGAGTGGATGTCCAAGGGCTGTGTCCAGTTGAGGCGAAAGTCAAGGCAATCAAGGAAGCGTCCTCTCCTACCAAAGTCACTGAGCTCAAGTTCTTTTTTGGGAATGATAAATTATTACGGTCACTTCTTGACTAATTTGTCTACAGTGTTAGCCCCTTTACACATTATTGAAGAAGAACCACAGATGATCTTGGAAGGCTCAGCAAGAGGAAGCGTTCATAAAAGTCAAGGAGCTTTTACACTCATCATGTCTGCTAGTACACTATGACCCATCTAAGGAATTAATACTCACTTGTGATGCATCTCTCCATGGAGTGGGAGCGGTATTGTCACACAAGATGGAGGATGGTTCCAAAAGGCCAATAGGATATGTCTCCAGAGCCCTCTCTTCAGCTGAGAAGGGTTACTCATCACTTGAAAAAGAAGACTTATCAGTAATATTTGGAGTAAAAAAGTTCCATCAGTATTTGCATGGTCGGCACTTCACCACAGTGTCAGATCACAAGCCACTGTTTGATTTATTTAGTGAAGATAAAGCAATCCCGCCGATAACCTGTGCTAGAATTCAGAGATGGGCTTTGATTTTATCAGCATACGAATATACTTTTATGCACCATCCGGGTGTGCATATAACAATTACAGGTGCCCTCAGTCATCTTCCTTTGCCAGATTGCATTACACACGCTCCAGTACCTCAAGGAGTTGTACTAGTGTTGAATTTCCTGAACTCCGGGATCCAATTTTATCAAGAGTCCGAGAGCAGGTATTGCAAGGATGGTCAAATGCACAAGTCCCTGAAGAATTAAAACCATTCTACACCCGTAAACCTGAATTAAGTTGTCAAGATGGTATCTTGTTGCAGGAGCAAGAGCCGTCGTCCCTTCGCAAGGAAGAGAACCACTCTTGACAGAGTTTCATAGTGCACATCCAGGCATTTTGAAAAAGAAGATGCTCACACGAAGTTGTATCTGGTGGCCAGGTATAGACAGTGATATAGAAAAAATGATTAAACACTGTCTCTAGTGTCAGCAACAGCAGAAGTTGCCCGTTTCAGCTCCACTGCATCCTCAGGAGAGCCCTGGTTGACCCTGAGTTAAGTTACATATATGCTATGTAGGTCCATGTTTAGGTACCATGTTTTTAGTGATCATCGACACACATTCTAAGTGGATGGTTGTGTATGAAGCGAGATCACCTACATCGCATGCAACTACCGAAAAACTGCGCCAATGTTTTAGCGTACATAGACGACCAGAAGTCATTGTTTCGAATAAAGGTACTGCTTTCACTAGTATGGAATTCCAGAGATTCATGAACATAAATGGGATTAATATGTCAGAACAGCACTGTATCATCCCTCATCTAATGGGTTAGCAGAAAGAGCAGTACAAACTTTTAAAACAAGCTGAAGAAATTATCCAAAGGAACATTAGAAACACGAATTTCAAGATTTCTTCTCAACTATCGCACAGCTCCTCATGTAACCACAGGTTCAACACCATCAGAATTGCTAATGAAATGCCACCTACGTACAAGATTGAGTCTAATATTCCCTAACTTAGAGGGGAAGGGGAGAAGAACCAGAGTAGTCAGAAAGTGAATCATGATGTTCACAGCAAAGACCAAAAATTTACTGTGGGAGAGAGTTTTTATGCGAAATTTTGGAACTGGACCAAGATGGGTCCCTTATATAATTGTCTCTGAAACAGCATCTTTGTCATACCAAGTGGAAGGGGAAAACAGGATTGTCAGGAAACACATGGATCATCTAACAAGTAGAGAGACACTCCAAAAACCAGCAACTCCACTTGAAATTGAAGTTGAACCATTGATCCCTGAGGTGCCAGATTGACAAAGAAGAGACATACCTGGTGTCTCTGTTGAAGTAAGTAAACCTGAACTGCCATTGTCTAAGAACATTCCCAATCCTGCAGTTCCTTCCATTGCAAATCCAATGGAAGAATCTCAAGTCCTGGGGTTACGTCACTCTACCCGAATCAGAAAACCACCTCAAAGACTTAATCTCTAATTGCGTGAACTGTATATATTTGTATATATTATGGCCAAAGATATTCTTGTAAATAAGGGAGGTAAGACAAAATTAAAGAGGGAGGAATGTAGCGATTGTAAGTAAAATCTTTCATAGTGTTTTGAGGATCATGTGAACTACAGACAAATCAGTCCTAAACTGGGTAATCTTAGGGACGGAGCTTTCTAACCTTGGTCTTGGTTCAAGCATTTGGCTTCATCAGGAGCTCTGTAAATAAAGTTTGCTGTTTCTAACAAGAAACCTGTCCATTACACCAAGTTTATTATAATGGCTTAAGGCTTTTCCCTTCTGCCCTCCTCCTCCACCTCGCACCAACCTTCACAGCCATGTCGTCTCCTCGAAGGCAGAGAAAAAGAAAAAAAACAGAGCCAGTGAAGGGCAAAATTCTCTGGAAAATTCAACTCCATTCCCTTTGAACGACTGAAACCAGTTGAAGCGGTCTCGCTGACCAAGGTGTTAACTATAAATCTCTGCGTCAGTCAAGTTCCAGTGCAGCTCCCTCCTGCAGACATCACAAGGAAACAGCAACTCACCACACCAGCTGATAACATATTCCAGAAGGTCACTACTCTCTGGGAAAAGGAGAGCAGCCTAACATCCAGTCTATTCCTACTCTTGCATAGTTTGAACAATAGTTCATAAAATCATAGAATGGTACAGCACAGAGGGAGGCCAATTGGCCCATCAAGTCGGCTCTAGCTCTTCCAAAGAGCAACTCAGTAAGTCTTGCTCCTCTTCCCTCTCCCATTTTCCCTGCAATTTATTTCTCCTTCAATTTTCTTTAGATGGCTATTATTGAATCTGTATCCACCACCCTATCCGGTAGCACATTTCAAATCCTCACCGCTTGCCACAAAGTAAACTTTTTCCTTATGTCGTCTCTAATTGTTTTGTTAACCAGCTTAAATTTGTGTCCTTTGGTTATTGATCCCTCAGCTATACACTAAACCTTCATGCTTTTAAACACCGCTATCAAATCTCCTCCAGGCCTTCTCTGCTGTAAGAACAACCTCAGCTTCTCCAGTCTGTCCATGTAACTATAACCTCTCATCCCTGGAACCATTCTAGTAGATCGCTTCCATACCCTCTCCAAAGCTCTTATATCCTTCCTAAAGTGCGCTGCCCGGAATTGTACACAGTGGGTATAATTTTGTTGCAGCGACACATTTTCCATCACCGGTTGGAAAACCAGTGGGAACTCTATGTCACACCTCTCTGGGCGGTCCAACACTATTCAAGTGCACTTAACTGGCCAGCGTCAGGTCTCCTAAATGATGAAGGCTCCCAGCCAATCAGAAACCGGCCGCTCTCCATTGCCGCCAGCACCAGCGGGAGCGGTGGCTGCTGCCGGGAATGCTCCGAGGTATTTACCAGGAATCATCACTGGATCCCTGGAGAGACGGGTGTGTGGGGCTGGGATGGGGGCTGTGGGAGGGAGTCACGCGTGAGGGGGTTGGATGCAAGGATAGCAGGGCAGCTTTCAGTGGCCCCCTCCTCCCTTTTCGATGCTGAATCCCTCGATAGGGCACTGAGTGCCTATCAATGAGGGACTGCTCCTACGAGGCCAGAGGCCAACATGATGGGGTTTTCTGGGCAGCCTTCGGAGACACTGGAAACCAGTTCAAGTCTGATAAGTCCCTGAGTCAGTGGGCTCAGGGATAATTGCTCATTAATAAGCCTAAATGACATCCCACCACAAGCGGGTGAGATTCTCATGCCAGGCCCTTTCTGCCCCCAAGTAAATTGGAGACAGTTTTCCCAATGCCAGGAATCAGAAACAAGTACCCCTGGCTGACTTTCCTATCCCTCTCCCCCCCACCCACCCTGTCATCAGGCCCACCCCACTAACTTCAGCCCAGTACTCCAAATGGTGCCAAACTCGTGTTTTATACAGGCTTAGTATAACATCCTAGCGTTTGTACATTATGCCTCTATTTATAAAACCCAGTGCATTGTTTAATGGTTTGATTGATCTGAGCTTTTGTTCGTTGATTCTCTGATCTTTGTCATTGTATTTGATTGCTTGAGCCTGTGGGTGGAGCCGGAGGGTTAAGAATCCTGATACCACACTGAACGATCTGGGATCTGGGCTCAGGCCATGGCCAGGATGTTCAGCTCGGCGGGTGGGCGCACGCCCGACACCCACGAGCGTGAAATAGCGCACGATATTCCGGTCGGCGGGCGCCCGCGAGAGTCGACAGTGGACCCGCCGGTGATTAAGAGGGCTGTTAAGCCCATTAACTAAAGTGAGGTTGTCCCTGCCCGCCCAACCTTATGGTCGGCGAGCGGGCGAATAGGCCAAGCGGCCTTTGCATTTTTTGTGAAACCTCATCGGCAGAGTCACATTGAGGGGACACGTTTTCCTTATTTTTGATTTCTTTGTTTTTAATGTTAGAAACCTTCAGCTCCCTGAGGCAGCTCTGTGCCTTCCAGCGAGCTTTCCCTGCCATCGCGCATGCGCAAGCTCCAGCGCTTACGCTCCTCCTCCTGCCCCCACCCCGGCAGTGCTGAGGTTTCACACTGGCTAGCCGTTAGTTGGCCAGACGGCGAGAAATTGCGGTCAGGGCCCGATTACGGGCAGTGGACCGTCAAGCGCCCACTCCTGGGCCTGCCCGTTGCGCCCACCTGACAAGGTAAAAATTCTAAGATAAAAGCAAAATACCGCGGATGCTGGAAATCTGACACAAAAATAAAAATAGCTGGAAAAACTCAGCGTCTGCGGAGAGGAATACAATTAAGGTTTCCAGTCCGTATGACTCTTCATCAGAAATTTTGCCCCATATGTATGTTCAAAATCCTGTAGGTTTTGAGATATTTTAAAGTTCTATAAATAAACCTGTTTGGATTTAGAACTAGAGTCATTTCTACATGGTTCTGAGCTAAAATAGGTATCTAAGATATACAGAAGACTGGTGAATGCATAACAAAAAGTAGCAACAAGGATGTTTGAGATAAGTTTCACTTTACCAGCTCCAGAACCATTTGTGAGAACTTCCCATGTCCTAGGAGCAATGGATTTTGGGGTTCAATGCCTGCCTACTTGCTTCAAGATGGACAGTCCGGGTGTAGCAGCAATCCATGAGAATGCCATACTTGTACATTGTCTTAGAGCAGAAGACCAGGGAATATTTGAGCAGCTCACAGGAGATACATTAACATTTGATATGGGAGTAAGTGCTCTCGAAAAATACTTCAGGCCAAAGATAAGCGTGATGATCAAATGATAAACACTCCATCAGAGATCCCAGGGAAATGGGTGGGGTCTAGATGAATATATGAGGACAGTGATTATGAGGATGTATTTCCTTTTCCTATGAGTGATGTTGATCATCCACCTCACCGAGTTGACACACAGAACTATACATGGCAGCATTGTGGCAATTTGGAATCTACATGCAAATTTGGTACACTAACCAATGAACCAACTTGTGACCAATTAATTGAAAAGTCTTCAACTCCACGAATTAGGGAACTTCTCCTCATGGAGAATGATGATTTAACCTTGGAAAAAGCAGCAACCTTGGCAGTCCAAGACAAATCGGCCATGTTAGATTCCAAGAAGCTACACAGAAACGCACCCTTAGACTCAGTGTTGCCTGACCAGCTCAAGTGCAATGGTTATGGACAGGGAGACCCTCAGAAATCTCATCAACACGTGCCCCATCATGGTCAGATACCTTCAAAACGGTGCCCAACTGGTGGAAATGCTTATCGAGCCATACCACCGTGTCCAAATCAAGGGAAAAAGTGTACCTTATGCTTTAAGTGGAACCATTTTGCAAAGGTGTGTAGGTCAAAGAGGGAGACTTCATTAGTTTAACATGTGGAAGAGACTCTTCCTGGCAGTGAGATACGTCGCCTATGTACCATCACTAAAGGATTTGCCCACAGAAATGTGTACAAGAACCACAAAAAGAGACCCAATCAATGTGAGGCGTGTAAGGTTTTGTTTCGGTCTCCTTTCTCTCTGCAGAGACACCCACTGATACACAACAGTGAATAAACTTTCAAACGTGATCTAGGTGAGAAAGGCATTGTGGCTCCCTCTGTGTTTAAGAGATTTTTTAAAACACATACTGGAGAGAAACAGATTTGCCCATATTGTGGTCATTGTCCATATTGCAGCTGAAATTTGCCAGCAATAGGACACACTTGCATATTTGAAGCCACACAGGTTAGCACCCCTCCCCAGTGTCCCTATTATGACAAAGCTTTCAGCAAGAATGACAGGTTAAAGATGCATATTAGAACGCACACATGAGATAAGCCATACCGGTGCTTAGAATGTAATAAGGCTTTAGTCAGAAGTGGGGTCTAGATGAATATATGAGGACAGTGATTAAGAGGGTATATTTCCTTTTCCTATGAGTGATGTTGATCATCCACCGCACCAAGTAGATCACACAGAACTACAACATCAAATTTGGATATCTAATCACAGACCTTCATATCCCAAAAATCATTTTTGTACTTAGAAAAAACAAACAAGTTGAACTCAAAGAAATGATCTGTTTCTTTTTTAGAATTATTTAATTCAAAACAAGGTATTTTGTTATAAGGGGAAAAGATGTAGCGTTCAATTGTTTGATTGATCTGTTTTTGATTATGTTAGTTGGTTCTCTGATCCTTGTAACTGTACTTGACTGCTTAAGCCTGTGGGTAGAACCAGAGAGTTAAGAATATCGACACTGCACTGTTCTGGAATGATCTTGGATCTGGGCTCAGACCATATGAGTGTACAAAATCCTGTAAATTCTGAGATGTTTTAAAGTTCTGTGAATAAATCTGTTTAGATTTAGAACTAGAGTTATTTCTGCATTGTTCTGAGGTAAATTAAATATCTAATATATACAGAAAACTGGTGAATACATAACAGCCAGGATTTCTTTTGCTTTATCAACTTCTTTTTTAACCAACACTTTCAAAGATGTGTGTACAAGCACCCCTAGTACCTTCTTGTACCTTCTTTAAAATTGTACCATTATCTTGTACTGTCTCTCTTCATTCTTCCTCCCAAAAATGTATCACTTAACATTTCTCTGCATTGAATTTTATCTGTCATGTGTCTGCCCATTTCACCAGCCTGTGTATGTCCTCTTAAGAAGTATTGCTATCCTCCTCTGTGTTACTCCTATATACTCATGGTTCTGTCGGTCCACATAGAATCTTTATGGATTGTGCAAAAGTATTTATTTGTAGAAGGACCTCTATTATAAAGTACTGGATAGCTGGTAGAAGATGTTGCACCAAAACACATACTCATTACTGGCTTGGTGACCTTGGGAGACATGCCACATGACAGCTAGGTATGGTGAGTGAGATAAGCAGCAAGTGACTCACCATTATAGAATCAGATTGGTCATGCCTCAACATTTAGTCATGTGTTTGACCTCTACCTTTGGAAAAGCCTTATGGCACAAGGCAAGCCTAAGGATCCTCCTCATGCCCCATGAGGGCATTGACAACCATGGACTGGTCCATGATTAGGCTTGGCAAAGTACTGCAGTGGTTTGCCACTACCTTCTGCAGTACAGCTGACCATGAAATTCTCCCACTCTTACCACTCACTGCCAGGCATATTAGAAGGATTTAAAGGCTGAAAATCAACCTGTTTGGCCACATTATGACCACACCTTCTGTGACCATCAAGTGCTGAAGTGGGACTTGAACCCAGAGGTAGAGACATTACCACTGTGCCACAAGACCTCCCATAAGCAAAAGATAGAAAACAAGAACAACAACCTGCATTTATATTGCATCTTTGACGTAATAAAACATCCCAAAACACTTCATAGGAGTGTAATCATGTGACACTGAGGAGATATTAGGATAAAACTGCAGATTTTAAGGAGTATCTTAAAGGAAGAGAGGGTGGTAGAAAGACAGAGAGGTTTAGGGAGGGAATAAAAGACAATTTAAATAAAAAGGAAGGAACTGGTTAAAGAAAAATGTCAGCGGATTATATAGGAAGTATCATTAACTGATCCAAGACCCAAGAAAAATGAAATTGTCAGATCCCTGTATTACCATTAAAGTTCAAAGCAATTTCCATGTGAGATCTTTCCAAAGCGCTAATGCATAGTCTGATGGAAAGGGCATTGAATGCTTCTAGCTAATCGCATTGACAGTTCTGGCATCTGTAGCATTGTTTCTGTTTCTTCAGCAATGGAGAATGACAAAAAGACAGACTTTATCATCCAGACTATCAATTCTTTGAGGTCAACAACAGAATAGCTACACACAAGCCAAGGGCAGTATGAGTGTGTTTTTTTTTTGTTGGCCTGTTACCAAGATGGCTACTTCTCCTAATAATGAGCACAGCCCAATTGTTTTATCCTCGTGTTTCTGTTTAATAGCTCGACTTATGCACTGATAGATTCATACACAGCTTTAACACGTTTGTTTCAAGTTCCTTGCTTGGCTATTCTAACAAATGGGTAATCCATTAAAAAAACAGTTTCATGTCTCCAATAAAACAACAGATAAAAGAATTTGACATGAAGGCATTAATGTGGTACTATTGCACATTCTAATTTCCAGCTTAAAGAGGATTAAGTTCCTTTGATAATCCATTAGTTAATTCATAATGTGCTATGTTAAATCATTAATCAATTTCAAATAACCATTACATTTCCAAATCAAAATTTCTAACCCCAACCCAAACTGCTGTGATTGGTAGTTCACCTTCCTATTGGCGCCAATCGACTGATCGTGATATTGCCGCTAGTTGCACAACTGCTGGTCAGGACGATGTCTCAGTGCCCCCAGATCTTTGGATGAGGTCATGTTCCCGCTCAAAGTGCCAGAATTTCCTCTGATTTTCCTCCTTCCCATCACTGAGCATTTTGTTATGCCTCTGGATGGCTGGTCCTGCTATTGCTGCTTGTAGCTACTCCTATCAGGAGATCTGCTGCCATGGTATACTACACTCAGCTGTCTTGCACCATCCTCACACATCCACTGTAGCATGTCTAAAACCACCCTGTGACTCTGGATGGCAGCCATTTTCTAATTAAGGTAGAAACGATAGCGTGACATGACAATCATGTATAACCAACATTGAGGCTATCATGATGGGTGGGATCCTTCTTTGCAATCTTGCCTATGATTGGGAAGAATACTGGTGAGAACAAGGGACAATTCAGGCAGTAAGGCCAATCATTCACTCACTGACAAACTTGAGTTTCCTCCCTCCTACTTCCGCTGGGACCACCTGTATCCCATCCAACTGCATTCAAACGGTATTGGGATGGGGGAGGTGGTGACCTAATCAAGGTCTTTAAAACTATGAAAGTTTTTAATATAGTAGACACAGAGCAAATGTTTCTATTCATTGAGGAAAGCAAAACTAGAGGCCATCAATAACAGATAGTCACCAAGAAATTAAATAAGGAATTCAGAATAAAATTCCTCACTCAGAGAATGCTGAAATGTGGAACTTATAGGTGTGCAGTATTTAATAGTTTAGTTTTTCTGTGTTCAATTATGTTAGTCTGTTAACTGATCTATGCTCATTGTGCTTAATTGGTTAAACCTGAGTGCTGACTCAGAACTAAAGTAAACAGAAAGATCTGGAAGCTGAGCTGTATATGGGTGTAGACATTTTATGATTGCAGAAGTATTTTGAAGCGCTATAAATAAAACCTGCACCTTTAGAAACTAGTATCATCTCTTCGTTGCTCTGAGGCAAATTAAGTATATTTAAATACACAAAAATTTAAGGGGAAGTTAGGAAATCACATGAGGAAGAAGAGAATCGAGGGTTACGCTGACAGAGTTAATTGAGGAAAAATGGAAGGAGGAGCCCAAACGTTGGAATGGACTGTTTCTGAGCTGTATATCCAATGTAAATCTAAGGAATAAACCATTTGAACCAACAGCATGATAATGAAACCGCGATTTAAAATAGGCCGGATGGGATTTCTGCAGCAGGTGGGTTTCGAACTCAGTTCCACCACCACCTGTCCACAACCCCGTCGGGTGTTAGAATCGAGGTTGCTGTACTTATGAAATCCCGCAGGACCATTTCAAATTGTTTCACATACCATTAGTTATTGTGAAGTGCCATTGATATTATTACCAAAGCAAACGTGCAGCCATTTTGTACAGAGTGAAGTCCCAGTGGAAAGATGAAGGAGTGATTAACCCATATTTTTGGTTAAGAGAGAAATGTTACATAGAATCTACAGCACAGGAACAGGCCATTTGGCTCACCTGACTTTTGTCAGTGTTTATGATCCACATGAGCCTCGCCCTGCCCTACTTCATCTAACCCCATCAGAATATCTTTCAATTTGTTTCTGCCTCATGTAAATTTAGCTGCCCCTTAAATGCACTTCTGTTAATCGCCTCAATGGTGATAGCGAGTTCCACATTCTCACCATGCTCTAGGTAAGGAAATTTCTCCTGAACTTTTGAATATAGGTCAAAACACCAGCAGAACTGCTTGTTCTGTGTCAAAATAATGTCATGATAGTTATGGAGTCCACTTGACCAGACAGACTGTTTAACATCTCTTCTGAAGTACAACAGTTCCTCAGCACTTGCTCAGTACTGCACTGAACTGTCAGCTCAATTATGAGCTGAAGTCCATTTTGTGCCATCATTTTCTAGTTTTCACCATTATTGGTTCAATAAGCTATGCCACTCATAAGGGTCAGGGGGCTCATTTCTACTTGTTAAGGCAGGGAATTTGTATCACTTTCACTTGTCCCAAATGGGATGACTTAATTAATGAAAGTAAGTTAGAACCCAGAGGAGCATAAAACAAGGCCAATTGACTAGGCAGTCACTGTCAGGTTTATCACCCCTCACTGTGTAAGGGGGATTTGCATCTGACCCGATATTGTCATAGAACCAAACAGGAAAATTAAAAACCTTGATAACGCTCTTAAACAGGGCTCTCAGAACTGGAGCTGTCTGCCTTGTACCAAAAAGCTAAAGATCATTTGAAAGAAGAGAGCTTGGTGTAATTTTCAATTTCATTACACAGGCAGTAATGGTAGTTGGATGGAGTGCTCGGCTGTTAACCGAACTCATCCAATCTTTGACCACTTGATCTCAATGGGATGATAATCAGGCCAGTTGTATTACGAGAAGACAATCTGCTCTGCTGCATTACCAACTAAGCGGCAAGGCCGAAGAATCCCCCACCCCCAACCCCACGGCCCCATGGAATAATTCACCTAATTGCCCCACTATCCACAATATCTCATTCTGTCTTGGCATAGTCCATTAGGGATATCTATCCTGGCCTCTATAACGTGAGCATGTAGTATTCAACTTAGTGTGCCGTTGGATTTGTGTGAACTTAAGACATGAAAAAGCATCCAACAATAGCTCAGAGGAATTGCCTTCTTGCACAGACTGTCGATAGCTTGGACGCTTATAGACTCTTCCCTTATTTAGCTCATGGCTGAAGCTGGTGAATAGCCACAGCTAAGGCTTCCAAAAACACTTTTGATAATGGATTTACTATACTGGCTTCTGATCTTGATCGCTCTAAGTGGTGCTCGCGCTGTGAGTGAAATAGAAGTGTGACTCGTGTGTGCCCTTATTTGTTAATGTGCATTTCTTAATAGCTTTATGTGTTTTTTTTTGTGTGCGTGTCAAAAATTTGGAAAGATGAAAAGAACAGGAGTTGCTCATTCTGAAAACCTTAAGTACGTTAGCATGTCCCCGTCACTGGAGGGAAGGAATACGAAAGATCGAAAAGAAAGGCTTGGGTCTGAATTTTCGGCTTGGCGGGCGCGATCGGCGGGCTTGGGAGTGGTCAGGAAACAGCCAGCCAGCCAGCGTGGAATGCCCACTGAAAAGCTCAGCATTGCTGGGGTGGGGGGGAGGGGGGGGGGCGAGAGGAGGGGAGGCAGTGACGTCCCCGTGGGTGTGGGTGAGCGCTAAAAGAAAGCTCCCTGAAGGCAGAGAGCTGCCTCAGGGAGCTGCAGACCCAAAAACCATGAAGTAAAGTTTTGAAAATCAGGAAAAAAATGTCCAAGCGTCACAATCAGGCACCTGAATATATATATGATAAAAATGCGGCCCATGGGTTTTTATTTTATTTCATAATGGAAACCTCACCACACCCTTGGATGAGGTTCCATGAAAATTGCAATGTCCACCTGGCCGACTCGCCCGCCCGCCAACCGTCAGGTTGGATGGACCCTGAACAATTGGAGACAATTGTGCCATTAATGGGCTTAATTGCCCTCTTAATTGTCGGCGGGCACTCTTCCGACTTTTGCCAGCGCCCACCGAGCGAAATATTGCGCGAGCGCAGGATGACGTCAGGTCGTTCGCCCGGGGTTTTCTCGTGCGATTTTACGCACAATCAGGTCGGGCGTGCGCCCACCTGTGGGACGTAAAATCCTGCCCTTGCATTTTTACAGCGCCTTTCGCAACCAACGTCCCAAAGTGCCTTACAGCCAATTGAATACTTTCACCGTTGTCATATAATGTAACATAAAATATGGCTTAGATCCAAATGAGGCAATATCTAAAATATACACATCGACCAAGAGGCCTTTGGTATACTACGGTGTCACCATGGGTAAGTTTGACTTTGTTGCCATAGGTGAAAAGCAAACAGTAGTGAATCAGTGACTTATTTAACTCTGCAGCCAATTTGCTTTTTAGTTGAGGTATGATTCGGGCTGCTGGTTCATTATCACCCAGTGATGAAAGTTAAAATTATCCATATTGTGCCAACACACTCCCCCCTCCATATGGCCCATCAGTTGCCCAATTCAAATCCCTACACTCCCTTCACAAAAATGTTTATTCAATAAACTTTATTGACTTAACTCTCGTTTTAGTACAATCAGTGAAGTAAAAGCAGAAAATATTGACAACATAATCAGCAGGTTAGGCAGGATCTGTGAGGAAGGAAACAGTTAAGGCTTCAGGTTAAAGGCCTTTCATCAAAACTGAAGATCATCAGAGTCATAGTATCTTACAGAACAGAAGGAGGCCATTTGGTCCAACATGCCGGTGCCAGCTCTTTAAAAGAGCTGTTCAATTAGCCCTGCTCCCCATAGCCCTGTAATTTCCTCCCCCTTCAAGTACTTATTGAATTTTCTTTTGGAAAATTACGATTGAATGCGCTTCCACCAGCTTTCCAGGAAGCACATTTCAGATCATAATAAGATGTTAGAGGTGCTTTAAGCAAAGACATTGCCAGAGAAAAGGGATTGGGGGGGTAGCAGGAACAGAAGAAAAGGGAGAGTTCTCCGGTAAAGTGGAGCGCCAGAATGATTAACTGACCAAGGGGATGATGGCACAAAGCAAAATGGAGTGATGATGAGGTAATCTTCTGTCCTGACTAGCGGGTGAGACTGGAGGAGGGAAGGGCATGTAATTAGGCAAGATGGCCACCTACCTGAACCCTGCCTTCTTCCTGCCTCCACCAGAATTAAGTTCTGGGCAAGAAGGCCCATGGTCCCTGATGGCCCCAATCTACCCACCCCACCAATTAACGACCGCTGAAGGACCTCATCCCGCTACTGCTGGTATTAACCCAGCTGTGCACAGGCCTGTCACCATGTGGCAAGCATGGGAGCTAAAGCCACACCACCAACTTGTCACCTCCGGGGTTTGGGGCAGTGGCCGGGTGGTGGGGTGGGGGGGGGGGGGGGGGATGTCTCTTGATTAAAGGCACTCACTGCCTGACTGAGGGACTCAACATCTGGAAGGGGAGGGGGCTGGCTGAGAGTCCCCTGCCCTTGCTGCTGACAGCCCTACACCCCTCTCCTGCGGCCCCCCACTCCATGAAACTGCCCCTCCCCCGTTGTATGCTGTTGTATATGCCTGCATGCCATTATAATATAAAGGTGTTCGGCAGAGTAAGGGTTAACATGGGATTGGACAATAGCACCACCCAGAGTATGATGTATAGAGTCACAGGGTAATACGCTGAGAGAGCAGTCTAGAAAAAACACTTTGGAAACAGCCCACCTGCATGGTAGCAGCACCATGCATGGCAGTAACCTGGGTTCTGTGCATAGTTAAAGATTAACAATAAATGGTTCTTATTTAAACATACAAGTCTCAAGATCTCATCGGTGAGAGACACCACAGCTGGAACGCACAGCACAATATGGTGCTCAGAGATGGCACCGGAATATAACACAATACTCAGCTGTGATAATACAACATGGTGAGCAGCAGTGGTGATATGAAAAGTGGCATTTTAAACAATGAACCCAGAACAGAATCCCAAGATATGAAAACTAAAAGCAGCTGAAGTCGAACTGCAGAGATGTGCACCTTAGAAGAAAAATTGAAGAAACAGTTGAAGAATATTTACTATAGACTCAGAAGTTGAGGAATCCACCAGAGTGAGTGGAAGTCCATTGCAAGGCTCCCAAGTGACACAGAGTAAAAAGAAAAACACCTGGTCAGATCACAAAGACAGGTGAGCAAAAATACAAAAATTGCAAGACCCTGAGTGATTCTGAGTCACCCCAGAGGTGACTTAGAACTCAAGACAATGAGCAAAACTACAAAAATTGTAAGAGCCTGGGGGGACCTTGTTCATTCACAAGACAGTGACCAAAAATTACAAAAAGGAAGCTGTACTTACATTGCACTCCCACGTGCTGCTGAGCATCTGATTGGCCGGCAGTTCTCAGTAGGTGAGACTTCTGCTCCCGGAGTCTTGATTCCTGGGGGAGGCCCACTGATGGCCTTGCCACTGCCTGATTAGCTTATGGTTTGCCAGGCCTTCCAAAAAAAGAGGCAGCTTGGGTCTCTCACCAGCTCTCCAGCTGGCAGGCGGCCCCGTGAAGACTGAAGAAGATTTCACCCAAGAACAGAGACAAAAGATGGATTTAGAGACAGCAGATAATGGAAGGGTGAAGAAACCATGGAAAACCTGGCCCAATGGAAGGTGTTGCCATTTCCCCAGAAAATGACAGAAGAAAGGGAGGTGACTGTGATGGCTTTGCCGTCTTAGAAAATCCATGTGATAATTGGTGTCCAATGACCATAACTATTTCTACGTCTGGTTGGAAATGAATGCAAACATTCGATTAGCTGAGCCCACATTCCCATTCTACTGCTACTTTGAAACAAAATCTTGATAAATTCCTCTGCTGTACATGCACTTTTCATAGGATTTGATATAAATATAGAACTATTTCAAAAGGTGGCAGGGAATTAATATGTCCTATTATGAAATAAGAAATTATTTGATTTTGAATGAATGCAGTTGGTATGTAGGTTATGTTGGATTTTTGAAAGTTGAGATTGCAGCTTCGTACCTGAGTGTCAGCATAGTTTGCACTTTAATCCCAGGAATGGGCATCCAGCTTGGGGAGTCCTCAATTCGACCACTTTCTAAAAGGTGGGACCGCCAACACTTGTGACATTTAATTGCTAGCCTGTGGAATATCATATTCATAACCTTGAATTTTCTAATCATCATGAGAGTTACACTTAGTTTATTTGCTAAAAACATAATCATCACCAAGCATATGTGATTTCTGTTGGGCATTTGTCACAATGGTACACATCTTATTGGTTCAGTCAAGGTGCATACCAACAACTTGCATTTATATTTAATAAAGTAAAATGTCCCAAGGAGTTTCACAGCAGTGTTATCAAACAGAATTTGACAGAGAGCACATAAGGAGATATTAGGACAGATACTAGTGGGTTTAAGGAGCACCTTAAAGGAGGAGACAGAGGTGGAAAGGCTGAGAGGTTTGGGCTGAATAATCCAGAGCTTAGGATCTTGGGCAGCTGAAGGTATGTTCATAAATGGTGGAATGATTAAAATTAGGAATATCCAAGAGGCCAGAAGCAGAGGCCAAAGACCTTCAAGGGTTATAGGGCTGGAGGGGGATACAGAGATACAGAGGGCTGTGGTCATGGAAGGGTTTACAGAGATAAGGAGGGTTGTGGTCATGGAAGCTTTGAACACAAGCATGAGAATTTTAAACTAAGGCATGTCGGACTGGGAACAACGCAGATCAGCGAGCACACAGGAGTTATGAGTGAACAAGACTTGCTGTGAGTAGGATACTGGCAGCAGAGCTTTGAACGAGCTCAGAATTACAGAGGGTGGAAGATGAGCATATAGCCAGGACAGAATTTTTTAAATTCATACAAAGGGTGTGGGCTTTACTGGATAGGCCAGCATTTATTGCCCAACCTGAATTGCCCTTGAGAATGTGGTGGTGAGCTGTTTTCTTGAACCGTTGCAGTCCGTGTGGTGTAGGTACACCCACAATGCTGTTAGGGAGGGAGTTCCAGGATTTTGACCCAACGACAGTGAAGGAACAGTGATATATTTCCAAGTCAGGATGATGTGTGACTTTAAGGGAAACTTCCAGGTGGTGGTGTTCCCAACTATCTGCTGCCCTTGTCCTTCTAGATGGTAGTGGTCGTAGGTTTGGAAGGTGCTGTCTAAGGAGGCTTGATGAGTTTCTGCAGTGCATCTTGTAGATAGTACACACTGCTGTTACTGTGCATCGGTGGTGTTTATGGAAGGGCTACCAATCAAGCGGGCTGCTTTGTCCTGGACAGTGTCAAGCATCTTGAGTGTTGTTGGATCTGCACTCATCCAGGCAAGTGGGGAGTATTCCATCACACTCCTGACTTTGTGTCTTGTAGATGGTGGATAGGCTTTGGGGAGTCAGGAAGGGAGTTACTCATCACAGGATTCCTAGCCTCTGACCTGTTCTTGCAGCCACAGTATTTATATGGCTAGTCCAGTTCAGTTCCTGGTCAATGGTAACCCCCAGGATGTTGATAGTGGGGGATTCAGTGGTGGTAATGCCATTGAACTCCAAGGGGCAATGGTTAGATTCTCTCTTATTGGAGATGGTCATTGCCTGGCACTTGTGTGACACGAATGTTACTTACCACTTGTCAGCCCAAGCCTGGATATTGTCCAGGTCTTGCTGCATTTGGACATGGACTGCTTCAGTATCTGATGAGTCGCGGATGGTGCTGAACATCATACAATCATCAGCGAACATCCCCACTTCTGACCTTATGGTGGAAGGAAGGTCATTGATGAAGCAGCTGAAGATGGTTGGGCCGAGGATACTACCCTGAGGAACTCCTGCAGTGATGTCCTGGAGCTGAGATAACTGACCTCCAACAATCACATTCATCTTCCTTTCTGCTAGGTATGACTCTAACCAGCAGAGAGTTTTCCTCCTCATTCCCCTTGATTCCAGTTTTGTTAGGGCTCCTTGATGGAACACTCAGTCAAATGCTACCTTGGTTTCAAGGTCAGTCACTCTCACCTCACCTCGGGAGTTCAGCTCTTTTGTCCATGTTTGGACCAAGGCTGTAATGTGGTCAAGAGCTGACTGGCCCTGGCAGAACCCAAACTGAGCATCAGTGAGCAGGTTATTGCTAAGCAAGTGCTGCTTAATAGCACTGTTGCTGACCCCTTCCATTACTTTACTGATGATGGCGAGTAGACTGATGAGGCGGTAATTGGCTGGGTTGGATTTGTCCTGCTTTTTGTGTACAGGACATACCTAGGCAATTTTCCACATAGCCGGGTAGATGCTGGTGTTGTAGCTGTACTGGAACAGCTTGGCTAGGGACGTGACAAGTTCTGGGGCACAAGACTTCAGTGGTATTGCCGGAATATTGTCAGGGCCCATAGCCTTTGCACTATCCAGTGCCTTCAGCCATTTCTTGATATCAAGTGCAGTGGATCAAATTAGCTGAAGACTGACATCTGTGATGCTGAGAACATCTGGGGGAGGCCAAGATGAATCATCCACTTGTCATTTCTGGCTGAAGATTGTTGCAAATGCTTCAGCCTTGTCTTTTGCACTGATGTGCTGGGCTCCTTCATCATTGAGGATGGGGATATTTGTGGATCCACCTCCTCCAGTGAGTTGTTTAATTGTCCACCACCAGTCACGACTGGACATGGCAGGACTGCAGAGCTTAGATCTGATTCGTTGGTTGTGGGATCGCTTAGCTCTGTCTATCACTTGCTGCTTATGCTGTTTGGCATGCAAGTTGTCCTGTGTTATAGCTTCACCAGGTTGACACCTCATTTTTAATTTTAATTTTTAAGAACTGTTGAAGAGTCAAACAGACTCGAAACGTTAACTGTGTTCCTCTCCACAGATGCTGTCAGACCTGCTGAGTTTTTCCAGGTATTTTTGTACTTGTTTTGGATTTCCAGCATCCACAGTTTTTTGCTTTTATCTGTTTGCAATCTATTCCATTTGGAACGATGGAGGGTATCCTTAGTGTGAAGGCGTGACTTTGTCTCCCCAAGGACTGTGTGGTGGTCACTCCTACCGATACTGTCATGGATAGATGTATCTTCAGCAGGCAGGTTGGTGAGGATGAGACCTAGTATGCTTTGCCCTCTTGTTGGTTCCCTCACCACCTGCCGGAAACCCAATCTAGCAGCTACCTTTAGTACACCGCCTGCTCAGTCTGTCATGGTGCTACCAAGCCACTCACAGTGATGGATATTGATGTCCCCCAACCAGAGCACATTCTGCATCCTTGCCACCCTCAGTGCTTCCTCCAAGTATTGTTCAACATGAAGGAGTGCGGATTCATCAGCTGAGGGAGGGCCATATGTGGGTTATCAGCAGGAGGTTTCCTTGCCCATGTTTAACCTGATGCCATGAGACTATATGGGGTCGATAGTCGATGTTGAGGACTCCCATTGCATTGTTAAATCTCAGGGTAGCAAAGGCATGGATGAACCTTTCAGCTGCAGATGGGTTGAGGCAGTGTGGAGATGCGTTTTGTTACAGGAGTGGATGTAGGCAGTCTAGATGGCAAAGACCCTGCCTGTTGCTTGGGCAGAGTTCCAGTGTTTCGAGAAAGTATAGCAGATGTCTCTCCAGTGTCCTGGGCCAAGATTATCCCTCAACCAACATCACAAAAAATCATATGAACCGGTTATTATCATTTCACTGTTTGTGGGAGCTTGCTGTGCACACATTGGCTGTTGCATTTCCCTGCATTGCGTCGGTGACTACACTTCAAAGGCATTTCATTGGCTGTAAAGCACTCTGGGACATCCTGGAGTGGTGAAAGGCTCTATACAATTGCAAATCTTTCCTTCTTTAAACTAATTCTCCTTATTACTGACAATCTCAGCAGCAGTGAAGGAGTATGGGTTGGGTTTGAGCTGCTTGTCAGTACAATCACGGAATGATTCCGGGAAGCCACGGTCTGAACAGAATTAAAGACCACAAGGGTGATGCAAGCACCATTCTTTCAGTCTACAGCTCAGTTGGATTGCCTGACCTCTCATCTAGTTTTTATGGACCTGCCGTGTGCCTGTAGCATATCAAAGAAGCATGCACTTCTCTTTACTGGAAAGGTTTTATTTTATTTTATTTTATTTATTGCAAGCTCTGACCTTTCCTGACTCAAACAAAACTGTCTCATAACCATTCATTACAACCTCAAATTTAGCCTTCTTGCAAAGAAACTAGCTGTACGGTTGCTATGATTTTTGCCCTTGACAATGATACAACCCTATCTAAATATTAATACAATGCTGAAAAACTTCCTCTCCAGCTCCAAACTCTTTGCTGCAGGCAAGTCGATTTTTCCCTCCTCCAACTGAAACCTGTCATTATTGTGCTGAAAAGTGTGTCTGCTGTCGTTCAGGTGACAGCTCTCGTATCCCTGGATCAAATGGCTCTGGGTTCAAGGCCCAGTTCGTGAGACTTAAGTACATATTCCAGGCTGATATTCCAGCCCGGACCTGAGGAGGTGCTGTTGCCCCAAAACATAAATTTTCTTTGGGCGGAATCGTCCCAGATTTGCACTAAGTGCGGTAGCGGGCGGGACAAAGAATGCTTTACCCATCAGCCGCATTGGCGGCTTTTCACGCTGTATCCTCCCAATCCCACCTCATTAATCATACATTCCCGGGAAACACACCAGGTCACTGGCAGGGTCCACCCCTCTGTCACATCAGGCCTTCAGAAAACTGGGTGCCGTATTTAAAGACCACTGAGCAATGAGCTAGCGCTCTTCAAAGGATAGGAAGCTTTGGCTGCCAAAAGGAGGATTCATGCTGCTGCCCCCAGATTTAGTGGCACCTTCCTGTAGCACCGACTAGATGCACCAGAAGCCCACCGCAATGTCCTCTACCCCTGCTCTGGACAAAGGCCAGCGAGCAAGGTCACCCAACCAGCATAGGAGGTGGTGCAGCAGTGGTCAGTGCCAATGCCCTGCAAAAGAGGTAGCCACCCAGTGCAGAAAGAGGATGAACGGTCTCATCTGTTCCGCAAGGTTAACTCACTCTTCTCATCACTTTCAATTCACACACTCCCAAACCCATCACACATCCGCAGGGATTTCACACCTCAAGGGACAACATCACTAACTTTCACACGCACCCTCACATCTCAATCGGGCTCATACCCTCTCAAACTCATATCCTCTGTCCTCATCACATCCATGGCTCCACTCACCATGCAAGCATACTACGCAGTGCCATGTGTCCTGCTCACGCTCTCTCCTTTTGTTTTCACACAGGAGGAGCTGGCTCACAGTATCAGGGAGAGGTCCACGACCAGGCGTCTTCCTCCCCCAGTCAAACCTTGACATTCCTCTCCCACTCACAGCTGGATCTTCCTCTCCATCCCCTTGACGATCATCCATGGCAGACCAGGGTCAAAGCGTCAGTTCTGTTGAAGAGCCATACGGACTCGAAATGTTAACTATGTTCCGTCGAAGGGTCATGAGGACTCGAAACATCAACTCTTTTCTTCTCCGCCGATGCTGCCAGACCTGCTGAGTTTTTCCAGGTAATTCTGTTTTTGTTTTTCCTCTCCGCAGATGCTGTCAGACCTGCTGAGTTTTTCCAGCTACTTTTGTTTTTGTTTCATGGCCAAGCCGCTGATGTCCCAAAGCAGATCCTCAACGGTGACCTGGTTAACATCTTCCGTGAGCTGCTTTGCGGCAGAGCCGTGACCATCAGAATCCAGCCAACATACGATGCGCATGTTCCTCCAAGGGCTGGTTGCTGTCGGGGCTGCAGCACCTTCTGCTCCTCCCACGCCCACGATGTGAGCAAGGCCCTGATGCTGATTCCCAACTTCTGCATGTCACACTTGTCAAGACGTGTTCTGCACCGGCGTGTTCTCCCGCCGACCCAGGTGGTAAACTTGACGTGGGGGGGGAAGATTCCGGCGAGCTGGGCTTGTGACGATATGCGGATGTATTAAAATGAAGTTCCCGACGTCCAGCACCAGGAGAGGTGGCCCCGCCACTGACAGGCAGAGCGGACAATCCCAAACTGGTTTCATGTTGTCGCAAAACCGATTTTTGGCTTTCCCACCATTTTGTCCGCTCACATCCACCATCCGTCAGACGCCAATGAGCACGGAAAATTCCGCCCTTTGTGTGAGCTGAGGGAGGAATGTTGGTCAGGAAACTGGGAGAACTCCGTAATCTTCTGTGGGATCTTTCATACCCGCCTGAATAGGGAGAGAGGGCTTCAGGTTAACATCTCATCTGAAGCACAGCACCTGCGGCTGTATCTCTGCAATGCACTGAGGTATCAGCCTAGATTAGACGCTCAGATCCTGGATTGGGGCTTAAATCCACAACCTCGTGGTTTGGAATCAAGGGTCAAGATAACATCTGGAGCAGGAAGACCAGCATCTCATGTACTGTCGGTCTTCTGATACCTTGTGTAAACAAGCCCTATCTTCGTGTAAGCCTGGTCAGTGAGTGGTCAAGAGTCCAATCAACTATGAACGCTATTACATTTAAGTCTGTTTCTTTACTGATATCAGGACCACATGTGCATCTTACAACAAGGAATAATGATCTGGTGTGGGAAATTGGACCTATTTACTGATACTTAGATCAGGGACATGGAGATGAACTATACTCTGTGCACTGCCTTGAGATGTTTTACTACATTAACGGTGCTATTTAAATGAAAGTTATTGTTGCTAGCTAGACTGAGGCAGTCTAATTCAGAATAGATTTATGCTGTCAGACCTGCTGAGTTTTTCCAGCTATTTTTGTTCAGCATCCGCAGTATTTTGCTTTTATCTTAAGTTATGGACTGTCACTGGAGAGAGTCTTGTCTACAACTGCAGCTTGTGGGATTTTGAAATCTTAGGATATCAGTGATGGTCTAGTCAAGTAACAATATTCTGCATTGATAAAGACCCCTTAATGTAAGGAAATTGCCCAAAGAGAGTCCCAGAGACAAATAAGGACATTGAGCAATGGGTGTGAGGTGACATCAGAGAGTTGCCTGAAGGAGGTGGATTTTGGTGAGGCTTTTGAATGAAGAGTAGGGAGAACAGGGTAGAAAGAATGCTATCATGTAGACGTCTGACAGGATTGCCCCCATGCCTACCACCTCTGCCAACCTACCCCCAAGGTTGACTGAAAGGAGAAGGGATGCAAAGACCAGACTCTCACTAGGAAGTTGAGCCCAGAGACAACTCAATGTACAACCTGCAGTCAACTTTATACAGCAACTTACACCTCCTCAGGACATCCCAAGAGTGCTTCATGAACAATGAGACACATTTGAAGAACAGTCACTGTTGACCTATTTTCATAAACGAGAAGTGTTTACATAGAGCAAGATCCATAAACAGCAAGGAGATGAATGATAAAAACAAAAAAACTGCGGATGCTGGAAATCCAAAACAAAAACAAAAACAGAATTACCTGGAAAAACTCAGCAGGTCTGGCAGCATCGGCGGAGAAGAAAAGAGTTGACATTTCGAGTCCTCATGACCCTTCGACAGAACTTGAGTTCGAGTCCAAGAAAGAGTTGAAATATAAGCTGGTTTAAGGTGTGTGTGTGGGGGGCGGAGAGAGAGGTGGAGGGGCGGGGGGAGGTGTGGTTGTAGGGACAAACAAGCAGTGATAGATTATTGTTGTTGACATCTTTTGATGATCTGCTCCTATCACTGCTTGTTTGTCCCTACAACCACACCCTCCCCCTCCACCTCTCTCTCTCTCTCTCTCTCTCTCTCTCTCTCTCTCCACCCCCCACACACACACCTTAAACCAGCTTATATTTCAACTCTTTCTTGGACTCGAACTCAAGTTCTGTCGAAGGGTCATGAGGACTCGAAACGTCAACTCTTTTCTTCTCCGCCGATGCTGCCAGACCTGCTGAGTTTTTCCAGGTAATTCTGTTTTTGTTTTTGTGAAGGAGATGAATGAGGCTGTTTTACTGAAACCAAATTTACATTCTGAATTCTCACTCCATGTCTTTAAAAGATAATAGTTACTGTACACAAAGAGACGCCAACATGTAATTATCAAAAATGGCGGCAACTATGAGCACCTGCCATGATTGTTGCAATAATTATGTTCTTGGATGGTCTGAAAGACTCAGAGAGGTTACAGATGGCCTCTATGATTGTAGTTGCTGAATTAATGTCCAACTGTGTCAAATATAAAGTGCAGCTTTGTGCTATGTGCCTCCATTCAAAGATTGATTCTTTGTAACTGTGTCAAATATCACTGTTATGGTGAAAATTACAGTGAACTAACAAGGCCAATACCCCCAAATTGGCACCAACGTACTTAACTAGCAACAACGCTTATAAAATTACATGCAAATGAGTTGCTTTTCTAAATAATCATTGCAAGGATGCTGTCACCCATTTTCTAAAAGGGCATCCAAGAGGAGGGGTAGGGGGTCTGTCAGAGAGGGCTCGACACAGCTCAAAACAAAATAGGCCTATTAATTATCAAGAGTTTGGATTCAATCCAGAATGGATGATTGAAAGACTGCCTCCATTTGATGCTGAATGCAGGCCTAATTACAGTCATTTGTGAGCTGAAAGGGTCCTTGTGGTTATGGACATTCATTGGGTTCAGCTGTACAGCTCTGCCCTAAGCCAAATCTGACATGTAGATAGCAAGCTTTGTTGTCTCCATATCATAAGTCAATATTGCCTTCACCCTGTGGTGCAATGTCGATAAGGCCTTGCATGTCACTGATAGCTTGCTTCAGTTTTCTGGATTCAGACATCTTTGTATAACACAACATATATCTGAAAAGCTTCTTCGCTGAAAAGTTGAGCGAGTTTCTCTTCTTCATGTCACAGCTTTCTGATTGCAGCAGATGTCCTCAATGCCAAGTCCTTTGCAGAGTCAGAAGGAGCAGATCTTTTCTGGGCTTGACAAGGAGAATTGTAGCATGCCCTACATTGGATGCGCTCTCTTTTCTTCTCCCTGCGAATAGCCTGGAAGCCCATTTGCCTTCAGGTCTTCTCCTGTCAACAGCCATTCAACTCCAACATCCCACCCTTAGGGACGGGGCCAATTGTATCCTTCTTCCCCAGTGCACAGCTTCAGAAGAGTGCCCCCTACTCAACCAATGTGTCAGATCTCCATTTTATGCCCAAGCTATCTTGTGGTCTCTCTGAGACTTGTTAATTTGTCCTGGACTTGGGACAGTGTTGAGCTGAAAGTCACACCCATTGGAAACACGTTTTGTTTGCTTGGTATTAATGAATATTATGTATTTGCTAGGTTGCCCATATACTTTATTTATCCCAGAGAAATGCAGAGATTACTCTAATTCTAAACCCAAATAGTTTATTTACAGAACTTTAAAACATCTCTGAACTTAGAGGACTGTCAATACACATTGTCTTTGTAGGGAGCCCCTGACCCTTTTTGGAACATTCTCCGATCTCTTCACTCTCTAGCTCCACCCTCAGGCTTAAGCAATCAAGCAAGCGTACAAGGATCAGTTACCAGACTAGTAGAATCAAACACAGATTAAACAAAACATTGAACAGTACAATGAGGTTAGGAAAATAGTGACTGTAGTTATACTTGGAAGCACATAAAAGTTACAGCGGTCACGCCAGCATTTACCTTCCATGAGAGCAAATAGACCAAATCACATTTAATCACAGGCAAGGTTAGCATTTATTGCCTACCCCCAGTCACTCTGAGAAGGCAGTGTTGCAACCAAGTGGCTTGCCCTGTTCCTGTTCCCCTATTCCATCATTCGCTTATCCAATCTAATCTTGACATTGTTTCTGCCTCTGTCATTCAACCTAAAAGTGAATTCCGAGCCTCACAATTCTCTGTGCAAAGTAGTTTCTTTTGCTCTCTGTTTTGAAGTTCTTGCATTTAGCCTTGTTGCTCTGGGCCTTGTCCTTGACCCCTTAACTATTGGAAACAGTTTGCTGCTGTCTATTTCTACCTTTCTCCAGTTTTGAAGAAGTGTCACATTGGGTTTGAAACATTAACTCTTGTTTCTCTCCCCACAGATGCTGGCGGGCTTGCTGAGCTTTTCCAGCATGTTTTTAAACACTCCTATCCTAACTCCCTGTATTGTTTTAGCAAAGCTATGACACACTTTTTCAAATCTTTCTTTTTATTCATAATTCCTCATACAAGGCAGCATCATGGTGAATCTACACTGACTTTTCTAAATCCTCGACTTCCTTATAACGAGGAGCCCGATACTGCACTCAGTAACTAAGGTCCCTTTCAGCTTTAATGTAGGCACCATCATTACCTCTTGACTTTTAAATTCCAAACCTACTGTGATAAAACTTAAAATCCCAGTTTGTGTTTTTATAGCCTTAACCAATCGATGCCCTGTGAATCTCTGTCCCTAAACCCCTCTGCGCAGCACCAATCCTGCTTCCAATTCGAATATAATGACTGCTATTTTCAACTGAAATGTAACATATCACTCGCATTGGCATTGAATTCAGTTTGCCATTTACCAGCCCATTTCTCTTATCCAACAATATCCTCTTTGCATATTCTCTTTTGGTCTTCTCAGGAAATAATTATTCCTCCCATTTCAGTATCATCTGCAAATTCTGACACTATTCCATCTAAAATCATTGATATACATAAGTGTTCCCAGAACTGTTATCTCTAAAGCTGTATATTCCAGTGCAGCAGCCCAGGAAGGACTCTGCCTAATTCCATGCATTTCAGAATTTGCATGCAGACGCTCGCATTAGAATGGACAGAATGGCGTTAAAATAAAATCATGACTTTGAAAAACTTGCACACATCTCCATAATTTGCATAAATCCCATTTGCATATAATTAACGTTTGATGTATAATTTGTATTTAAAATTATAAGCTGTGAGTGGAGGAGTAATGCAATGCTGAAGAGCTGAACTTTAGCAGGAGTGAAGTAAGTGGAAAGAATCTAGATTCACAGCTGAAGCCAAGGCTGCAGAAGTCCCATTGGGACTGTGGGCTTGTGTGAGCAAAACTTTTGGTCATCGCTTTTTTGATATATAGATCATCACTGCCATCTTGAGATGACATTAGAATGAGTTCAGCACCATCAACAGTATCAGTCTACCCCCTACTGATCAGCTGCAAATACTGCAGGATTTTTTTCAGCTGCTGAAAAGTGTACCTATGAGCTATGTTTTATTTCCCTCCCCTTTATTCTTTGATGGGATGTGGGCATCCCAGCATTTGTTGCCCATCCCTGAGTGGCTTACTAGGCAAGTTTAGAGCCAAGCACATTGCTGAGGGTATGTAGTAAGGGTGGCAGATTTCCTTCCCAAAAGGGCATTAGTGAAGCAGGTGGGTTTATACAACAATCAATGATGGTTTCATGGTCACCATTACCGAGGCTAGCTTTATAATCCCAGATTTATTAACTGAATTCAAATTCCACTAGCCGCCAAGGTGGGATCTGATCCCTTGTTCTCAGAGAATTAGCCTGGGTCTCTGGGGTTATTAGTCCAGCAACAATACCACTACATCACCATCTCCCCTATTGTAAAATGAAGATTGGTGACTGTCGGTCTAAGCAAAGGTGTTGATTTCCTTAACTCCTGTACCCCAAGAGTGGTGAAAATGCAGGTCTTGCTACGAGGAGTGGCTGAAGGGAATAGTATTGATGTATTTAAGGGGAAGCTAGACAAGCTTGTGAGGGAGAAGAGAATAGAGGATCACGATAGTAGATTTACTTGAGGAAAAATAGGAGATGGCTCAAGTGAAACATAAACACCGGCACTGACTGGTTGGGCCAAATGGCTTGTTTCTGTGCTGTACATCCTATGTAATCCTATGTATGTTCTGCTATCATGTTACCCCCACAAAAATAGGTGCCAGTAGTGACTCAGTGGGTAACACCCTTGCCTTTAAGTGAGAAGTTACAAGTCCCACCCTAGAGACTTGAGCACATAGTCTAGACTGACACTCCAGTGAAGTGTTGATGGAGTGCTTCACTGTCACTAGTGCCTTCTTTTGGATGAGACATTAAACTGAGGCCCTTTCTGCCTTTTCTGGTGAATGTAAGAGAGCCATGGCACTCTTTTGAACAAGAACAGGGGAGTTATCCCCAGTGACCTTGCCAATATTTATCTCTCCATCAGCATCACAAAAACAAATTATCTGGTCACTGCCTCAGCCCTGGTCCTGGGGCCTATAGTATGAAGATTGGCTGCCCCATTTCCTGCAACAAGCAGAGTTACACTCCAAAAAGTATTTCACTGGCTGTTAAATACCTTAGGACATCCTGAGGCAGTGAAAGACACTGTATAAATGCAAGTTCTTTCTTTTGCTGGAGTGTCAAGGGTAAAGGTTCCCTTTACTCCAGCTCACTGTACTAGATGTTCTCAATCAAAAACCAGGAAATGCCACAAACGGCCCTCAAAAATTCCACCGGCTTTTGGTCTGCACTCAATTCCTGGCAGAAAATAGGAAGAATGACACAAAAATACAACCTGTAAAGACTTCACAAAGGTGAACCCTCCTGACACAGTCAGGCCAGGATCCTGTTACGTTCCACGGAAAGGAAGGAAAGAAAGAAAGCTAAATCTTCCGGATGTTGGCACCTCCGACATTGCAGCACTGCCCCAGTATTGTAATGCTGTTGGGGCAGAACAGGAACGAGCTCCCCTGGATGCCTAACTGCGGTGTGCCCAACGTGGGCAAGCTTGATCTGAAGGTGGGTAAGTAAAATCCTGCAGCACTGATATCCCTCAGCTCAGCGAGCCACACATAAACACGACATAAAGAAATGCAATGCAAAGGAGAGTCACTCAGTTTGTGAATACAGACATAAATTACCAACATCCAAGACAAGCTGCCTTCATTCCTTTATTACACTTATTGTTGTCTTCAGATGTGCTCTATCCTAATGGTATTGTACTCAGGGGAATGTGATATGCACACCCATGTACTGCAAGTACGAGCCATGATCTTGTGTTGATAACTACATTCACTGTCCTTCACTATTTGTATAATTCATGTTCCTTTTATTATTTTTTTCTTAAAACATGAATTTAAATTTAAAATGAGAGGGGGAAGAATTGCTGACTTTGTTGGCTCTGACTGCAACAATGGATACACCAGGATACATCATTGAGGGAAATGATGATACTAGTGGGATTGTGGAAAATCATCTCCTTCTGCATGGAACCTTAACCCAACATGGGCAAGTACAAGTTTGGTTTCCTTTTGGTAAAAGGAGCAGGCACTCCAGATACATACACACACTCAAACTCACACACACATAGATTCTCACTGACTCACATAAACACACACATTCACACACACACACATACACACACACACAGTTGCACAGTCGCGCACAGAGATGCACATTCAAACACACACAAACTTGCACACTCACATACAGGGACATTCACACCTACACACACTCACAAGAGCTGCGAGCACCTTGCGAAGTTCCTCTGTGTGAAAGGTGCTATCAAAATGCACAATGTTACTATTGGATGACCCCCAGCATTCTGTTATAAAAGCAAAAAAACTGCGGATGCTGGAAATCCAAAACAAAAACAAAAATACCTGGAAAAACTCAGCAGGTCTGGCAGCATCTGCAGAGAGGGACATAGTTAACGTTTCGAGTCCATATGACTCTTCAACAGAACTAAGGAAAAATAGAAAAGAAGTAAAATATAAGCTGGTTTAAGGGGGAGGTGGGACAGGTAGAGCTGGATAGAGGGCCAGTGATAGGTAGAGATAACCAAAAGATGTCATAGAGAAAAAGACAAAGAGGTGTTGACAGTGGTGATATTAGCTAATGGTGACATTAAGGGTAGAAAGCAGGACAAGCAAGGTACAGATAGCCCTAGTGAGGGTGAGGTGGAGGGAAGGGATCGAAATAGGCTAAAAGGTAGAGATAAAACAATGGATGGAAATACAGTTAAAAATAATGGAAACAGGTGGGAAAAGAAAAATCTATATAAATTATTGGATAAAGGGGGATCAGAAAGGGGGTGGGGTTGGAGGAGAGAGTTCATGATCTGAAGTTGTTGAACTCAATATTCACTCCGGAAGGCTGTAAAGTGCCTAGTCGAAAGATGAGTTGCTGTTCCTCCAGTTTGCGTTGAGCTTCACTGGAACAATGCAGCAAGCCAAGGATGGACATGTGGGCATGAGAGCAGGGTGGAGTATTGTAATGGCAAACGACAGGGAGGTTTAGGTTATGCTTGCGGACAGACCGAAGGTGTTCCGCAAACAGTCACCCAGTCTGCGTTTGGTCTCTCCAATGTAGAGGAAACCATATTGGGAGCAACGAATGCTGTAGACTATATTGAGGGAAGTAAAAGTGAAATGCTGCTTCACTTGAAAGGAGTGTTTGGGCCCTTGGACGGTGAGGAGAGAGGAAGTAAAGGGGCAGGTGTTGCACCTTCTGCTGTTGCATGGGAAGGTGCTGTGGGAGGGGGTTGAGGTGTAGGGGGTGATGGAGGAGTGGACCAGGATGTCCCGGAGGGAACGATCCCTGCGGAATGCCGCCGGGGGGGGGTGAAGGGAAGATGTGTTTGGTGGTGGCATCATGCTGGAGTTGGCGGAAATGGCGGAGGATGATCCTTTGAATGCAGAAGCTGGTGGGGTGATAAGTGAGGACAAGGGAGACCCTATCATGGTTCGGGGAGGGAGGAGAAGGCGTGAGGGCAGATGAGCGGGAGATGGGCCGGACATGGTTGAGGGCCCTGTCAACCACCAGGGGTGAAAAACCTCGGTTAAGGAAGAAGGAGGACATGTCAGAGGAACTGTTTTGGAAAGTGGCATCATCGGAACAGATGCGACGGAAGCGAAGGAACTGAGAGAATGGGATGGAGTCCTTACAGGAAGCGGGGTGTGAGGAGCTGCAGTCAAGGTAGTTGTGGGAGCAACATTGTGTATCTGTGTGAACAGCCTGCTCAGAATACCAGTAACAAAGATTTGCACTCTGCCTCTCAGGTCTGGTGGCCGTTTAATGCAATAATTCAATGCAGCACGTGAAAGAAAGAAAAGAATTTGCAATTATATAGTGCCTTTAACAACATCCTAAAGCACTTAACAGCAAATGAATACTTTTGAAGTGTTGCCTCTATGGTAATATAGGTATCATGGGAGCCATTTTGCACACAGCAAAGACCCACAAATAACAAGAAGGTAATCTGATTTCGTGGTGTTGGTGAGCAAATAAATATTCACAATAACACCAAAAGCAACCCCTCTGTACTTCTTGAAATAGTGGCATGAGATCCTCTCTATTCACCTGCGAGGGTAAATAGAACTTTGGTTTGACATCTCACTGGCAGCACCTCTGACAGTGCAGCACTCTCTCCGAAATGCATTAGAGCGTCAACCAGGATTATGTGCCCAAGTCTATGGATTGGGACCAGAATCCATAACTTTCTGACCTACGCACTGAGCCACAACTGACTGACTGCTGGAGCATCCTAGTTATACTATGGGGAATCTGTGACTTGCCTTTTCCCAGTTTAATTCCTTTAAGCTTTGCTCTGCCCCCAGAAAATGCCATACATTGGTGAAATATTTGCACATATGTTGGTAAAATATTTGTACTCTTTACAGTGGTCTTCAGTTGTAGGCCATCTACATCATATACAAGCAAGTCATAGCCAACAGCTAAGTCCACATTTTTTCATTTCCAAATTTGTCAGTTGTGGGCTATCTGGCCATCCCATCCCTTCTCCCTTACGCAATCTACAAATTGTTTTCAACTAAAAAAAGTGGTAAAATAAGAACAAATGGAGTAACAGGTAGGAAGAAGCCAGCCGTCACATCAGGTAAGCCCAAAGAAATACAGCAAAATGAATCATGGAATGGAATATGACCATCTAGGCACAACATCCACTTCATGAATGCACCATGTGTAATTTGACCTCTCGTGGACTTATCAATTTATTTAATCTTCTGAGGGAAGGCTCTCTGAAATATTTCCCTGAGTTTGGTGATTACTGAGTAAAATTTCACACTACATCCTTAACCTTGAAATTCCATGATTCAACCATAGCTCTTTGCTTTCCATTCACAACATTATCTTGGTTGCCAGCATCACTTGGCCCTTGTATTCTATGGAGTATTTGGCAACTGCTGCCAAAACTCGTCCCCATAACCTTCAAGCTTATTCCTAACTGGATGTTTACCATGCTTTACTTTTCATAAGGAGTTAATTGGTGCAGTATGAGCACCTTCACTTGGAATCTAGTCCAAATATTGGAGATAAGTACAGCAGTTTTCCTTTGTAAACAAGAACTCAACTAAACCCCGATCATGCCAGACCAGTGTCCAATGCAGGTCAACAAGCACAGCGTTGATAAGTGGTCTGGCAACAACTTGATTTTAAAATTCTCATCCTTGTTTTAAATCCCTCTATGGCCTCACCCATCCCTATCTCAGTAATCTCCTTCAGCCCCCAAACCCTCCACAATCTCTGTGCTCCTGCTATTCTGACCTCCTGTGCATTCTAGATTTGATCATTCCACCATTGGTGGCTGTGTCTTCAGTTCCTAAGGCCCTAAAGCCCTGGAATTTTCTCCCTAAATCTCTCCACCTCTCTAACTCCCTTGCCCCTTTAAGACATTTCTTAAAACCTAACTCCTTGAACAAGCTTTTAGCTACCTGTCCTTATATATGCATGTGTGGCTAGGTGTCCAACTCTGTTTGATAACACTCCTATTTTTTACTGGAAAGATATAAAGGCAAGTTGTTGTTGTTGAGCACAAACTCTTGGCTCTGTGTCAGGAAGGCTGTGGGGTCATGTACCTCTCCAGGGACTTAAGCACATAATTTAGGCCGACACTTTGGCACATCACCGAGGTTATGTAGCATAGTCAGAGGTGCAGTCCTTCAGATGAGTGGCTGGGGATTCCACAGGGGATTCTCTGACGGTATCGGTCAGAGTCTCTGACGAAACAACATAAAAGGCCATCAAATCCTGTAGATGTTCAGCCACACCACCTCCCCATCCCCCACCACCCACCACCCCCCACCCCCCACCTCCCCATCACCCATCACCCTTAATGATTCCATTGGGTGTTCAAGATCACAGAGCACCAAAGAGTCATAATGAAAGGTCATTGCGCAGCTGAACGTTTCCAGCATTTCCTATTTTTATTTCAGATTTCCAGCATCTACAGTATTTTGCTTTTGAAGAGTAGGACGTTGCCAATAATTTTGATCATATCGATATCACTAAAGGCAAAGTAACAGATAACTCATCTGGTTGCTGTTAATGGGACCTTGCTCTGTGCTAAGTAGTTGCCTTGGTTTCCTGTATAGCAACAGTGACTACTCTTCAAGGGCTTGTAAAACACTTTGGGATATTTCAGAGAGATGTGATAAGTCACCATGAAAAGGCAAGTTCTTTCCTCTTTCCACCTAGATGCAGACAAGAGATTTTGAGAAGTTAGCGTAAGAAAATGGTAGGCTTCAAAAATATTATATGAGGGACTTGTTTATGAGGGTGCCAAGAACATGGAGGATATAGATTCCTATTATAATCCCATGCATTATGAAATGTGCATGTACCTCTAACCATCGCACTTATCTCACTTCATCCAACCTAAACCCATTCGAATGTTCTGGATCCAATAACAGCCCTATGACTGAAGTTTGAACCCTGAAAGTCCCTGCAGCACTTTTGGAGTCACTTTAGTTTGGTCAAAGGTTGACATGTCCCGGCACAGTTGTGAGGTCATGTGACTCTGGTGAACCACTGCCCAAATTTTGTGACAGGCACTTCTGTTCAAATCACTTATCTTCACCCTGGGGGACAACAATCCACACGCCAGACCCTGAGTCAAGGGTAAGCCAAGGGTGCCTCATCGCAAGTCCATGACCTCATCAACATCATTGACAACCCGTCATCAGTACCAGCCCAAAGCAAGTGGATACAAGTTTTTTTTTAATGGGAGACCATCTGCTGCTACTGCTGCCGCTTGTAGCTACTCCTACTGTCATGGTATGTCACACTCAATTGCCTTGTCCCATCCTCACACAATCACTGTAGGTCACCTGCAACCACTCTGTGACATCCATCAGCCAGCTACCCTAGTTCATATGATCTCTGTGGCTTTCGAACTCTGATCAAATGGTGGAAATACTGACATTTTATTTTCTGGATGTTGCTTTGTGGAGTTCTATTTGCTCTTCCAATTTCAGTCACATCTTCATTTGTCTTATGGTCTGTACATGGAATTTTTAACATACATCTTAGCATCCACATTTCAAAGGCCTTTATTTTCTTGCACAGATCTTCACTTACTGTCCATGTTTTTGAGGAATGCAGTAAAGTGGATAGGTTGTAGCATCTTACGAGTTTTTCTTGTTATGTGTTTTGTTTTCTTGTTGTTAACACATCCTTCATCTTCACAAAATTACTCCTGACTATCTCTATCCTCCTGTCTTCGACAACATACCTATTATTTTCTGTAATCATTTGTCCTAAATAGACAAACTTCTCTACTTGTTCCATTATGACATCATCCACCTCAATCTTCACTCTAGTTTCTTCTAATGTATTCCTTTTAACTACCATTGTTTTTGTCTGTTTGGTGCTCATACACCACATTACCTATTTTCAAATAGCTTGAAAACAAAGAAAAACAATCCACAGTCAAGTACAGAAAATCATGGGTAATTGTTTCTCTTTGTTGAAGTGTACAAAGGCACATACTGCTCAAAAGTTGTCCTGTTACTTGGGTGACAAACCCACCTCAACATTTGATGTTGTTTTCACCAGTAGCATTTTAGAAGCAGGAAAAAGCAATTAGACCCAGAATGGCTCAATCATTCAGACAAAATTCCTACCTGCCCACCACCCTCTATACATACTCTTCAGCCTCTTTGTATTCCAGCACCTGCCAGGTTCCCTTTCTTGCAATACATTCTAAGAATTGCAACTTATGGAGCCAGACTGGGCTCTGCAAAATTGCAGCATTTCTTTTAACAACTCATCTGTCTCACCATCTCATGTGTGTCATCATATTCATTACAGGATCATTGGGTATGGAAACTACTGGCAGAGATTCCTAGTGGAATGATCTTTTAATGAGGCAGCTAATCAGCAGCTACAAGAGCCCCTAATGCATGCCAACCACTAGCCTGGAGTATCTCACACAGCCTTTGTGATCGCTTCTAAAATACTCTCTTTTTGAGGAGCACAGACCTCAGCCTTGAGCTGCTAGATTGAGTGAGATTGTAGCTTTCGCATGCGTCACAAGTAGTGCATGTGGTGTAGGGTTTGGGAAAATAGTACTTATGGTACTAGATTGGCAGTACATACGTCATGAGTTCATATTCTACTGAGCTCAGCAACAGGACAGACAAGGATCCACGTGATACCCTCTCACTCTTATCAAGCATGACGTACACATGACTCCAATTCCAATTTAAGCATTCGTCCACCAACAAGGAAAGCTACAATTAAAATGGATCACTCTGTTCCTCTCATTTTAATGCTGCTGGTTTTGTGCCTAATGGCCCACAAGGAAAGTTTGGAAAGGCTGAAAGTTTAGAAAGATTGAAAGAAAGACAGAGAGGCAGGAAGAAGAAAAGAACATAACACTGAGGAGCCGGAATAGGTCATACAACCTCTCAAACCTGCTCTGCCATTCAGTAAGAGAATAATTGATCTGATATTGGCCTCAACTCTCATCTCCTGCCTGTTCTCCATAACTCCTGCCCCATACTTCAAAAATCTGCCTATCCTAGCCTTGAATATATCCAATGACTCATCCTCCACACTTCTCTGGGGTAGAGAATTCCAAACATTCACAACCTTCTGAGGGAAGAAATTCCTCCTTATCCCTGCCTTAAATGGGTGACCAGTTATTCTGAAACTATGCCCCCAATTCTAGATTCCCCCAAGAGGGGAAACATCAGGCAGCAGTTAATGGAGATGACAGGGTCTCACCTGCCAGCTGGAGAGCCGCTTAAGTGAGCATTAATTGCCTATTTAAGGGCTTCAATTGATGGCCAGGAGGGAGGGCTGTCTATGAGCCATCCCACCCAAGATTGAATTGGGGCAGAAGTGGGAGGGTGGCACGATTCCCACCCACCACCTGCCTGCCCGATTAAATGTGCCCCGCCACCAAACTTGCCTCGGGGGAAGGCATCATCATTTCAGCATCCATCCTGTGAAGCCCCCCTGAGAATCATATATGTCTCAATTAAAATCACCTCTCCTTCTTCTAAACTCCAAGGAGTATAAGCCCAACCTTTCCTCATAAGACAATCCCTTCAACCCAGGAATCAACCTAATGAGCCTTCTCCGCTGGGCGGAACTTTCCAATCCCGCCAGCAGTGGGAATTGTGGCGGCCGGGGGCGCAAAGTTTGGCACGTTGGCAAAAGTCAGTTCCCCACCGATGGGAAATTGGTTTGGAATTTTACTCTCCTGACTTTGAAGGCAGGTTAAAGCTGGATCGACTGTCCTATGAGTGATCTATGTCAGGAACCACATTTGCAATTGTGAGGGACTAAGACCTCACACTGTATATTTTTATAAAATATATATAGAAATGCTCATTGCTTTTTCTAACATTTTAAAAACCAAAGACCTTTAAAATGGCTGAACTGTCTCTGTCTGTGACCCCTGGACAAATTAAGCCACTTAGCAGTTCTAGGAAAACTCACATTGCATTATCTCTGAGAGCCACTAATGACCCCCTGTGGACTGTATGGCCCAACTTCAAAGGAAGCTATACAAAGGCAATCTGCATGTAATAACCCAGACAGGTCAAATAGCGATAGGTTGTCTGTGAAAACAAAGGCCCCACAACCTTCCTTTCAATTCCTAATGACTAAGATTCTTTGGAATCCAGACAATGGGTACACATCCTTTGCCAAAGATGGTGGAGAGGTGGGAGTCATTTAACATGGGCCTCTGGCTTGTGGAACAAGTAATATTGCCTTGCTGAACTGCATAGTGCAGTCTGCTGTTTAACATTTGAATAGCAGGACACACCGATGGAGCTCTGGCTCAGGTTGGACACTTTACAATCTGAATACAAGGGGAATGTTGTAAACCCTTCTTCATGTTTTGAGTGTTTGCAAATTTTGAATTAATCCTATCACAAGTTTGCTGTGGGTTTATTAATAAAAAATTGGGTTGGGAAATACACCACTGCTTATAAAGAAGGAAACAAATCAAAACAGCTTTCTGTTTATGGACTGTTGGTGAGAGGAGAATTTTGTGCTGTTTAAATTACCCCCTCTCCTGTCCAGAACACATTCATTTCCATCTCATGAAAGCTCATTAAAAGGCCAACTGGCCGAAATTGTATTCTCCCTCCAAATTAAGTGGCCCACCAGCAGATAACTCGAATGCTCTGTTTCCCAAACGTATAAATGGTGTGCACCTGGCGAACTTCACTTCAGCAACGATTTCAAAGTATTGTAGATGCTGCTTTCGACTGCCTTTAACAGTGTTTCTGCAAGATTCTGGGTGCTTGTTTCACAAGCTGTGCCAAGGCTGGGTATGGGAAGCAAGACCAGCAGGAGGGGAAGATGGAGGCAGGACTGGAGGGGTTGAGGACATCAAGGAACAGAGTAGAGCAGTGAAAGATAGCCCTGGGGCAAGCATTATAAGACTGTCCAAGGAAGGGTCAGAGACGGCCCTGGAGCTGAGGCCACACTGTTGGGGGCATCTTGAACAGACTGCCCTAGAACTGAGCCCACGCTGTTAGAGACATATTGAATAGGCTGTCCTGGGGCTGTGTGGGCCATGTTAGAGGGCTCTGCATGGCACGCACATCTTGGTCCCGGTCTTGGGTGAGGGAAGGCCTCCCTGGGCAGTGACAGTCATGCAAGGTATGCTTTTCAGGATGTAATCAGTCACCTAAGGAATTTGGTCCTGGGAGTTTGAGGCATGGTGCCATGAGTCAGATGGCACAGCCATGGTCAGGAGAGGCATCTGCATCCTGTAAGTTGGGAGCTGAAAAATCATGTGGGTGTTATTGGATGGTGTCATGAGTGGTGGGGTGGGGGGGTGGGGGATGGGGGGGGCATTCCCAGAAAGTCAGACAGGGTGCATGTGGCCTCGAGAAGGGGAGGGATCAGGTTGACAAAGGGCATGGGAACATCAACATTTAAAGGTTTGGTGGGGAGGACAGGAATATCAACAGGAATGATGATTGGGGTCAATGATAACGGAGAAGCCTGGATAGTGACCACAGGAAAGGGAATTAGGAGGCAGTGGGGTTGAAGGAGGATGGGAGGGACTTGGTGGGTGATAGAGGGAGGTTCGAAGATGGTCTCCTACACGTATATTAGCAGCATCATTTTCCACTTTACCTTCCCATGTTCGAAAATGAAGCTCGAAAAAAATCAGTCGGGGAGGGGTCACAGGGCGTGTGGGAGGAGTTCAGCACAGCAAATCTTGGCCAATTGAAGTGACACCCTGTAACTATCTGACTATAACTGTATAACCCTATAACTCTATAACTATAACCCTATAACCATGGGGACCATGGGCTCAGCTGAGTGTTGGACTCTAATGCATAATAAATGAAACAAAAACAAAAATTGCTGCAAAAACTCAGCAGGTCTGACAGTATCTGTGGAGAGAAAGACAGAGTTGACTTTTCGAGTGCAGATGACTCTTGATGCTGTCAGACCTGCTGAGTTATTCCAGCAATTTTTGTTTTTGTTTCAGATTTCCAGCATCTGCAGAATTTTGCTTTTAGCACAATGAATGATCTTGTCCCCTTTTCTAGTGGTGCACATTCAAGTGAGAATCCATTAAGTTTAGGGCTGCGGTGTGTACAGTTTTAATTGGCACCTGATCCTTACAGAGGCATGTCAGAATGGATGCAGGTTCCAAGAATCAATGGCCAGGAGGGACAGCATGAACCCCACAAGCCTCCATCTGCCCAGTGCTTTGGTCATGGCATTCAAAGCACCATGCTTACAGTCAGCCCATAAGAGCAAGGGCTGGGTATCCATCGTTGTTGTAATGGCCACTGGAGGGCAACCAACACAAGGCTGACTGTGGCTCCTAGGCCCCAGGACTTAGGCCTTATGAACCTAATGAACACCCTTGTTGTGAATGTGCATTCACGTCTAAGGGGAAAGATCAGCCAGCTGTCATCCTCCAGGAGGATATTATCCTGCAAGGTTTTGCCTTGGTATGTGAAGTGCAGGCTAAGGGAAAGTCGAGGAGTGGAGAATGCATAGGTATATGGAGGAGCACAAATGAATAGGAACTAACATCAACTATTCAATTCTATCAGTTCACAGAAACAAGAGGATTTGAGGATGCAGGAGATGCTGCTTTCTTGATAGCTTGGAGGCAAATGAGGAGAAGAAGGGCCTGTCGCTGATTGGCACAGCTCAGGGAAGAGCGTCGCCCTAAGGAACAAGGGCAGAGGGGCTACAGGAAGATCCAGATGCTGACGAGGAGGGGCCAAATCCACAGACATTTGACAAAAACAAGGGTCTGCAGAAGGTGCAGCTCATACATGGAGAGGAGCAAAAGGCAGCGCCACAGACACCTTCATTTGTCTAGGGATGTGGTAGTTCATATTTGTCACATTCTCCATGAGGAACTCATGTCACGTGGACTGGGAGGATATTCAATGCCAATTGCACTTAAGGTTACTGCCACACAACTTTTTTGCCAGCGGATCCTTCCAGGGCTCCACTGGGGACCTCTTGGAATCTCACAGTTGGTAACACCCAAATGCATAAGGAAAGTGACGATGTCCTTTCCAATAAAGCTCTCCAGTACGGACTGCTCCGCATGGATGATACAAGCCAAACTACCAGAGCTATGGGATTCACTGCAATCTCAGGCTTCTCACAAGTGCAGGGCACCATCGACTGCACACATGTGGCCTCAAGGGCTGCCTGGCAGCAGCCTCTGACATTCATTAATAGAAAAGGATTTGACTCTCTCAATGTCCAGCTTATCTGTGATCACAGAAAGCAGATCATGCATGTTTGTGCTGGGTACTCAGGGACCTCACACGAGTCTTACATCTTGAGTTAATCGCAGGTACCACAGACCTTTGAGGGCCTTTGGTGCATAGAGGGTTGGTTCCTCAATGATAAGGGGTACCCCCTAAAGATGTGGCTAATGACGCTTGTTGTCATCCACAGGGTGCATCTGAGGAGAGATACAATGCTGCACATTCAGCTACTAGGTCCTTAATAGAGTAGACTATTGGCCTCTTATAGATGGGTTTCAGATATTTGGACCGATCGGGCAAGGCTCTACAATACTCACCACAGAGAGTGTCCCACATCCACATCATCATTGTTTGCTGTGGCCTGCACAACCTAGCCCTGCAAAAGGGCAATGCATTTTCAGAGGGAGACATGGAGGAGCTACACATCTCCTCAGATGAAGAGGATGCTTAAGCTGATGAATTTGCAGAGGACGAGGATTCAGACGAGCCACATAAGGTTGCCATTGCACTTACACAGTGCGGAAGACATGCCTGTGACAACCTCAATGTTACAATATTCTAGGAGGAATAAGGTGAAGACAAGTTGATGCAAGTGTAGTTCTCCTCACACTTCGATGCAGGGAGACAATAAGACCTTCATTGTTACCTTTAACCTCTCACGAAAGCTTATGGAGGAAACACAAGTCACCTGCAATCCGTAACGATGGGGTCATCCTTAGAAGGCACAGTTGCCTAGGGAGCATGTGGCCACTGTGTAATGGGATAAGCACATCCTTAAGCAACCACACATAGTGCAGTCGTTATAACCATGGAGCGCAAAAGTCAGTGGCCTTGGCAGCCTTCAAGAGGCAGAAATGCAATTGCACACATCGATGCACTCACACCAGTGTGACAGGAGTTTAGCAATGCCGCTCTAAGAGGGGGAAACATCCGTCATTGGTTATCGCTCGAACATCTGAAGACGGAGCTACATCTGGACAGCACCGTCTCTCCAAACTCCAGCTCTCATGCATGATTAATGCAGAGGTCTCATCTTAATACTGAGCCCCAAGATGCCATTGGACATCAGGACGCAGTGATCTGTCACACGGCAGCATGGACACAAATCTGCGAATTATGTTAGCAATGTCCTCACAAAGAATGGTTCAGCAGGACCATTGTGTGATTATTGATAAACATTCATTACCTTCCATTAGTCGGAAGCCTGCCAAGTTTACATCTTGCATCGCCTTGGCATCTGGGAGAGACGTGACCCAGTCAGTTTTGACACAGCAATCAATGATAACTTATTCCCTTCAGAGATACCGATGAGCACTCAGGAGGTGTGCTTGAGCATCGCTTTCATACCATTATAGTCCTCGACATTGTCCATCCCACAAAGGTCAGTCCTTGCTATGACCCCTACGTTATTGAGTGCACAGTCATGTGATGAATTCCATATTGATTGGCATTCTGTGGCCTCACAGAGGGATCCCGTCAAGCAACACCAGGCAGCCATTCAGGAGCGAAGTAAGATCCTCACAGGTAATTGGATGGCTTCATCAGGATGAGCATACACCACTGACATCACACACTCATACCCACCTCGCAGGCATTTCAAATGTCACCAAGTTCAGCCAACATCCATCGCTCAGTGTCATGCATGGGGAGTGTGGAAACTAATGAAGGAGTAAATTATAAGCTTTAAAAGCGGAGACAAAATAACACTGCAGGGAGGCATGAAATGCTATCGTGTTCAACCATGGTTAATACTTTTACCAAAGCCTGCCATTGCAAAGTGCACTTGAGTGAAAAGACTCCAACGTGGGTCATGGTAAATACTTATAACATGAACAAACTGCAGACTTCAGTGTGGCAGCATCAGGATAATCACTAAGCTTGATGAGTAATTCTCACGAGGTCACACAAGGTGAGCCTCTGATGCAAGTGTTACATATGCATTGTCCAGCCATCATCTTCAAAAATAAACTGGAGAGGTGGTGGCTTAGTGGTATTATCACTAGACTAGTATTCCAGAGACCCCAAAGTAATTCTTCGGGGACCCGGGATTGAATCCCACCATGGCAGATGGTGAAACTTAAATCCATCAAAAATCTGGAATTATAAAATCTGATGATGACCATGAAACCATTATCAATTGTAAAATCCCATCTGGGTCACTAATGTCCTTTAGGGAAGGAAATCTGCTGTCCTTACCTGGTTTGGCCTAAATGCCCTCTGAACAAGGGTGATTAGGAATGGGCAATAAATATATAATAATAATAAATAAATAATACATAGCAAATAAATACCCTTGAAGGAACATTGGACTTTACATCACATCCATTCAATACCTGAGACTTGGAGAGGGATAAAAGTGAAATATGTTTACAAAAGTGAAGAGTGTAGACAGTGAACACCCAGGCCGCCATGGTGCTGTCACAATTTCTTAATTTTCCTCACTCTACCACAGCCACAGCAGAGGTGGAAGCAGCCTGCTGACTGCTGGGCCCAGTTGCCGGCGATAACTTTCACAGATGGCCCAAGGCCTGGAGGATCCTGGCCCGCTAAGGGTCTCCCGCTCCGGGCGGATGCATCCCCCTCGGCCTGATTAGCTGGAGTCGATGGGGTCACAGCCAGAGCAGATTTGGAATGGCAGAACGCCCTTGGGTGGGTGCCCCCGGGGTGTCTGGTTGATGCTCAACCCCGCTTTGGGTGCCCAAAGGCCCCTCCCAGACTCCTTAAGGAGGAAGGTCACCTGGAGGGAGGTTGAGGTGCCCCATCCCCCTCTCGCCTAGCCACTGAACCCATGGCTAGAGCGATGGTTGCAGGTCCGAGCACAAATCCAGCAGAAAGTGCTGGACATGGGTCTCCAAAGCAGTGCCACCCTTCACATGGAGACTTCAATATGCTTGCATGCCAGAGCCGCAATGTCAGACAGAACGTGGACAGACTCCTCAATCCTTCGTTCCATCAGTTGACGGCCTCTGATAACCCTGCCTGATGTTCCCTTGTCTGTCTTTCCATCGGCAACATTTCTCTCAGGGCCGATTGCAGAGGCTCCTCATCGGACTCAGACTCTGCAGGGGACTGACCTCCAGCAGTCCTCCGAGTCCTCCAAGTTTCAGAGAACTCGGCTGTCACTGCCTCTGCCAGCTGTGGACCCATGTCCATGAGGTGATCACCAGATTGTCAGTCCGAACCTGCTCTACAGCTAGGTCCCTCTGAGGTGTGTGCGTCTGAGCTGGTGGAGGGTGCAGGTTAATACACTGATGAGTCTTCATCAGATAGATGTTCATCATCCTCATCTGAGGTGGCCTGGGGGCTGGGGCTGAGGCACTTGCCGGAACTCTCCCTCCGCCCTTTCTTGCTGGTGGCTGGAATAGAGAAAAGAGATAATTCGTCATTGACTGGACGGGCTCCTATTCTATAGGTCAGTCACAGTCATTGTCCGTGTGTGGCCCATGTATACTGGATGGACCGCCACTGGCTTCTTGGGGGAGGCCGATCTCGCCTTCCATGCAGGAGTGACCTCTGTCCTCACCAGCCAGCTCTGCAGCCTGCTTTTCATGAGAGATAAGTGCCCTCAGATCGGGGGTATACCTGCAGTCATGGCTGTCTCCCCCTTATTGTGGATGAACCTGTCCTTTTTAATATTCACTCATGGGATATGGGCACTGGCTAGGCCAGCGTTTATTGCCCATTCCTAATTACCCTTGCTCATAGTGCAGTTAAGAGTCAACCACATTGCTGTGGGTCTGGAGTCACATGTAGGTCAGACCAGGTAAGGACAGCAGATTTCCTTCCCTAAAGGACGTTAGTGAACCAAATGGGTTTTTACAATTGGCAATGGTTCCATGGACATCATCAGACTTCTAATTCCAGATTTTTATTGAATTCACACTCCACCATCGAACCCGGGTCCCCAGAGCATTACTCTGGCTCTCTGGATTACCAGTCCAGTGACAATACCACTATGTCACTATCCCCCCTGCACAAAGACAGATGGATTGACTGTGACCATTACGGATGAAGGAGCAGTTCAGAAGCATGCATGCTTGCTGTGTGAGCTGAGCCCTCTCCAGTAAGGAATTAGGATGTGCAGGATCTTACAATCAGTGTTACCGTCCCATCTACTGGTAATGTGTGACCTCCCTCTGGACTCTAACCCTTTGGCTGCCAGGAGCCCTTATCAGTGTGTGAGTTTGGATTGAGTAGTTTTTTTTTCACGTATCATGGAGAAGCGCATCAGATCATTCATTCATTGCCTGCGCTACAGGATAATCCTTTTTTTGTGGCCCAAGGGTGCTGACCTCCCCAGCCACCTCCCACCAGGCCGGCAGGGTCAAGTTGGTGGACTTCCTGCTCCCGTCCCTCACAAAGCGGACCTCCTGCCTTTCCTGGACAGCCTTGGACGAGAATCCTCAGGGGGGCTTTGCTGAAGTGCAGGGCGGAGGGTTGAGTTTGCTTCATCAGCTTTGTGATGTCTACCTTCAGCACACACCTGCAGTGTGCAGCGAGTAAATGTGTGTTTGGGTGCCATTTAAATGTGGCACCAAGACCTTTGACCACCTTCCCCGCCCCATGAAGGAACAGCGATGAGCTTTTCGCTGATGCATAAACAATGAGTTGAGAAGCAGAAGATTTGGCATGAGAACCTGCCCCACCACACAGTGGGAATCACGCCAACTTCCCCGCCTGCCACCACACTTAGTCTCCAGAATGGAAAATTCCACCTACTGCCACTAATACAAGTATTGTGAGAAAGACTCATAAGGGCCACTACAGCCCCAGGATTCTTCCACTTTCGCCGCCGTGAGGGGCTTGTAAAACTCACCGCAGGCCTTACCTTGCTACCAGCAGCTTCCTGTTGGTGTCAACAGTCTGTGTGAAACTTGCCTCTCCACGCAGGAGAGCTTTATATTAGTGTGCAATCAGCAACTTCACACGGAAGCCCAGTTGTGAGGGGAGGACTTCTATAGAGCCTCAGTCAGACTCCAGCAGAGTATTGCATTAGGTTCTGGGCAGCCGCATCTCATATATCAGCCTCGAAGCGCATGCAGTGCAAATTCACCAGAATTATACCGGGGTTTGAGGGTTTGAGGAAAAAAATGTTTCACCTAGAGGGTGGTTGGAGTCTGGAATGAATTTCCTGAGAGGATGGTGGAGGTAGGTTTGATCCAGGTATTCAAGGGAGAATTGGATTGTTCTCTGAAAAGAAAGAATGTGCAAGGTTATGGGGATACAGCAGGCGTGTGGGATTACCTACCTTTACGCTAACAGCACTTCATATCCTTGCCTTAGAAAGACGATCGATTTTAATCTTGACCGCCCCAAATGACTCAGCATCCACAGCCTTTTGGTGGAGAGAACCCCTGACTTCCACTACTGTTTGATTTGAAGAGGTGCTGTCTGACTGCAATCCTAAATGGCTTGGCTCCAATTTTAATGCTATTTTCCCTCGATCAGGATTCTTTGTATTTACCCTATTGAATCCTTTTAAGATTTCAAACATCTCAATCAGATGTTTGATTGCTCTTTCAGAGAGCCACTCCAGAATTGATGGGCCAAATGGCCTCCTTCTGCACTGTGAAGATTCTACGATTCTGCTTGGAGAGTTAAATTATGAGGACGGCTTGCATAAATTTGGATTGTATTCCCTTGTGTATAGGAGGCTGAGGGTAACCTGATTGAGATGTTTAAAATCTTAAAAGGATCCAAAAGGGTAAATACAAAGATCCTGATCGAGGGAAAATAACATTAAAATTGGAGCCAAGCCACTTAGGAGTGCAATCAGGCAGCACCTCTTCATATTAAGTGGTGGTGGAAGTCAGGAATTCTCTCCACCAAAAGGCTGTGGATGCTGAGTCATTTGGAACTGTCAAGATTAAAATCGATCATCTTTCTTAGGAAAGGATATGAAGTGCTATAGAGTAAAGGTAGGTAAATAGATTTGAGGTGCAGTTCAACAATGACCTTCTTGAACAACAGAACAGGCTCGAGTGGCTGAATGGTCTCCTCATGCTCCAAAGATTACTGTGCAGGAGTTTAGTTGTGTACAAATGCTTTTTATCCATTTTGCACATACTCAAGGTTAAGAACAAAATGCGATTTCACCATGCGATCAAATTTCCCACTCAAAACGGAGAGTTAACTCAAATTACTCACCTCAGCCCTCTGTGCGTTTTCTGTTTTACTCTAACTGTAGCTGAACTGCATTGGGATGAATGACCAAGGTTAGGGGTTGGACAGACTTGAAATAACTCAACATGTAACCAAATTCAACCTGAAATACAGCCAGTGGCTGTAGCAGTCCTTGTCCCGCCAGCACAGGAAACCACTCTAAGTGACAAACATCCAGTCTGTTACAGTGCAGTTCATCATCAGCTCCACTGTCAGCATAAAGCCAATGAAGCAGGTGCTTCCTAGACATAACTCAATATTCTTTATCATCATCTAGTCGCACCAATGCTGATTTTCTTTCACTAAATTCTTTCTCAGTGACTCCTTCGATCCGAGCACCACTCAGCTAAGTTTTTGTATCCAGCCAGAACTCGCAGGCCAGGCCCATCAACTGACAATTTCTTTGACTACTTTTGCAAGCCATCGCCAGGAATGGATTCACCTTGCTGTAGACCCCGTAAGTGCGCGCTGCTATCTGGCTTGATGGTTGCCCTCAAGAGGCACTCTGTTATCTGCTGGATCTTTGGGTTTCATTAACCTCCCTGTACAATACGGCTTCAGGCATCTGGAGGAGTTTTGATGTAACACGATCTTCGCTCCCTGAGAAGGTTAAGTGAGGCAGTTGATCAACTGTTTGAAAATTCTTGAGATCCCCTCTCATTCTGGCTTTCTCACTGAATAAAGCTGTTTTTATTCAGCCTCATCTCAACCAATTCTGCAAAGGTCAGAACAAGAGTTTGACGTGGGTAACTTTCCCATTGCCCTCACAGATTGAACAAGGTTCCAAGTCAATGGCATTCATCACAGTCAGACTTTGATACAATCTCTGTGAATGATCGTGAAATTAGACCAGAGATTAGGAAAGTGATAGGAGCCTCCTAGAGATTAATCCTCTTTCAGTTTGGAGCTGCACTTAGAATTCACAAATGTCTGGCAGTAAGAAACAAAGCAAAAACGAATGAAGGGATCTTAAGTGAATATCAAATATATTTCACAGGAATCAGAACCTTGAAATTCAAGTTGCCTTGGATATATGGTGCATTCTCATAGTGAGTGGTAGCTCTCTTGCCTCTGATTTATTGTGGATTTAAGTGCCTCTCCAGAGACTTAAACATAAAACCTACGCTGACACCTCACTGCAGCAGTGAGGGAATGCTGCACTGTTTGAAGTGCTGCTTTTCTGTACGAGACATTAAATCAAGCATCTGCCTGCCTCTCTGGCCATTGTATAGGATCCCACAGTACCACCTGAAGAAGGTCAAGGGAGTTTTCTCCTCTGAGGCTTGGCCCATATTAATCCCTCAACCAGCATTTCCAAAAACAGATGACCTGGTGATTTATCTCACTACTGTTTGTGGAAGCTTGCTGCTGTATTTCCCTACATCACAATAATACAGTAGGTAACCCAGTGGTTATGTTACAGGACTAATAATCCAGAGGCCTGGATTAATGATCTGGAGACACAAGTTCAAGTTCCACCATAGCAGCTGGTAATTTAATGCAGTTAATTTCCTTACATGTCTTTATGGGCCCCACCCTGTGCTCAATTTCACCTTTGAAATGGAGCAGTCAAGTGAACTCCCCTTCCTTGACGTACTAGTTGAGAAATCTGCCAGGGGATTCTCTACCATGGTCTATTGCAAGCCTACCTTCACTGGTCAATATATGCATTGGGATTCTTACAGTTCCACACACTATAAGATTGGTCTTATTGGCAACCTTGTAAATAGAGCCTGAGCCATTTGCTCACCATGTAAGCTTGATGCTGAAATAAGGCACATCAAAGGCATCCTGCAGGATAATGGCTATCCTATTCCGATCATTTTACGCTGTAAATCACTCAAACTCATGAATGTGCCTAAGGCTGTCACTTTTGGCCCTGAACGGTGCCCAGTCTTGCTCAGGTTACCCTGGAAGGGAAAGGTGTCTCAAAAATTTGAGCAACAGGTGAAGCTAGCTGCTTCACGCTGCTACTATGCAGCAGCATCACAAGTGGTATTCACCACTAACAGGATGCAGCCCTCAAGCCAAAAAGAAGTTCTGTCTATCACACAAATGAGTAATGTAGTTTATGAATTTCAGTGCCAGTGTGATGCCAGGTATGTGGGCTGTACGTCCTAAAGACTGCCGGATTGTACCAATCAGCTTATCCCTTCCACTGTTCGCAATGAGCAAGGCACAGACCATACCCAACCAGCCTGTGCTTGCAAAACTCAAAACACAACGTCCAACATTACATGCGATTCCGCAGTTGGACGTTTGCTAAAAATATTCAATGTGCTGAGAATTATGCTGACAACCAATTTAAGATTGTCAGTTGGGCTCGCAGTGTGGCACATTTCTGTGTGCTGGAAGCTACATATATTAATACACAGGGCCCTGTTCTTTGCAGACAGAAAGAACATGTACACACATTGCACCTGTTTCAGCTAAACAAAATAAGTGGCAGCCATTTACTGATTCATTCCTCAGGGCAATGTCTTGACCAATTAAGGTCATGCTGCCTGGTTTAAATTTCAACTGATGCTTGGCAGTTAACTGTTAGTCACCATCAGTGGTGCTTTCTCCATGGCAACGTCACCTGCCAACCAATCAGCACTCTCTTCACATACAATATAAATTGTTGTTTTCCCCCTTATATTAGTATTTTTGCAAGTGTCCTGATGAGTGCAAGATTAAAAGCTTGGATGTGTCTCATTTTTCAGCAATGTGCAGCTAACTTAATAAATATGAAATAGAAAAGCTAGTATTAGTAATGGTGGCCATGAAATTACTAAATTACTGTCATATTCACTAAATTATACCTTACAGTGGGTGCCCCAGAATTCTCAATCACCATCCCTGGGTACATCCTGTTCCATCGGCAGGACAAATTCACCAGAGGTGATGGCACAGTGGTGCACAATTGGCAGGGAGTTTCCCTGGGATTCCCCAACATTTAAACATACATACCAACTTATGAATTAGGAGCAGGAGTAGGCCATTCATCAACCGAGGGAGGGTGTCGTAATCAACAGTAGGTTTCCTTGCCCACGTTTGACCTGATGCCATTGGTCTTGCCCACATTCTCCACTTTGATTTACTAGAACTAAGGAACACAGTTTAAAAATAAGAGGTCTCCATTTTAAGACGGTGACATCAGGTCAAACGTGGGCAAGGAAACCTACTGCTGATTACCACACCCTCCCTCAGTTGATGAACCAGTTTTCCCCCATGTTGAACACCACTTGAAAGAAACACTGAGGGCAGCAATGCACTCTGGCTGGGGGGCTTCAATGTCCATCATCAAAAGTGACTTGGTAGCACTACTACTGGCCAAGTCCTGAAGGACATGTGTTCCAGACTGGGTCTGCGGCAAGTGGTGAGGGAACCAACAAGAGGGAAAAAGTTACTTGACCTCATCCTCATCAACCCACCTGTTGCAGATGCATCTGTCTGTCCATGGCTGTATGGGTTGGAGCCCTTGTGGAGACAAAGTTCCCTCTTCACAGCAATGACACCCTCCATCTTGTTGGGTGGCATTGCCGCCATGCTAATTGGGAAAGATTCAGAACAGATCTTTCAGCTCAAAACTGGGCATCCATGAGGTGGAAGTGTATGGGGTTGGGGGTGAGGACTGAAGAGTTTTGGCCCTACAACTAACTGGCTTTTTCCTGATACTAAAAACCATTGTGTTCTTTACTTCTGAAACTGGCATTGTAGCTCGGCATTTATTGTTTATTTCAATTTACTTGAAACAGAGCAATAATAAGTCTCCCTTTCCTAGAATCTAGTGAAGTGCTTTACCAACTGAAGCACTTCAATGTAATTGCGAGACTAATTAATGTAAAAATTACTCTGAGAGATGGAAGACAGACTACATTGTATAACCATCCAGTCCCCTGTGACATATTTGACGATCTATTTCACCAATTAAGCAGCGAATTAGCTTAAACTTTGAGTCTGCCACATTAAAATACAAAACTCACCCAGAAAATGTGCATATCAATAATGCCTCAAAGAAAAGCAACACTGCCAAAAAATTTCCTTGTCAAGCAAACTTGTAATTTGGAACTAATCGATTGATAAACGTTTTGCCATCATCAGAGACAGGAGCTTTTTACTTTCAGAATTGCACTAGATTTCACTTGAAAAATTAATGAGTTTAATTATAGGCTTTGTACTGATGATGAAATGAGAGTTTGAGTTGCACTAGTTACTGCATAAGAGGAGCTAATGGCTACGAGATGATGACATTAATCACTCAGGGGTTTGGCGGGGACTGGGGGAGTAACTGTGGATTTTGTGCTAAAGTGGACTTTGCATTTCATCCAATTTCAGGAAATGAATTATGAATGGGCGTTGCAAACCACGGTTGTGCTGTTAAAACCTACAACTTTTCAGCGCTGGGTTCATTTTACTGCAGTCATAACCTCTTAAACATTTAATGTTCAGGTAAAGGGCCAACTTCCTCGGAGCGATTTGACAGGTTGACAGCCTGCTGCGGTCAACGGAAGGAAGAAATTCCAGATATGTTCAGTTTGGATTATGGTGGTTGGCTTGGCATATCCCTTAATCAAAGGCATACATCAATGGAGGCAAAACATCCATTTGTGTATCCACGTCTCTGATGAGCAATCCCCTGGTTTTAGGTGCCCAGTCACAATAGCGATTTTGTCTTTCGGAGGAGACGCTAAAGCGAGGACCCTGTATGCCGTAAGATAAAACCAAAATACTGTGGATGCTGGAAGTCTGAAATAAAAGCAGAAAATGCTGGAAAAACTCAACAGGTCTGACAGCATCTGTGGAGAGAGAAACAGAATTAACATTTCGAGTCCGTATGACTCTTCTTCAGGACTCAAATTCTGTTCCCCTGTATGTCCTCTCAGTTGACTATAGAAAATCCCATGGCACTAGTTTGAAGAAGAGCTGGGGAGTTCTCCCTTGTGCCCTGGTCAATATTTAACCCTCAATCAGTATCATTAAAAAAGATTATTCGGTCATTATCTCTTTTTTGTTTCTGGGTATGTCTTTGGATCTTTTACATCCACCTGGGAGGACAAGACCTTGATTTAATGTCTCACTTAAAAAGCGGCACCTCTGACAGCGTGGCACTCCCTCAGTATTGTACTGAAACGTCAGCCCAAATCTAAGAAATTAATTTTGGAGAGAATAGAGTTAAACAATTTCAGATAAGTTACCTTCGCCACCAGATTAAAACATCCCTTAACAACCGGGGTTCAACGCAAAAAACTTGTATTATCCCCTCCTATTTAAAATGGCAAATCCATTCACCTGTAGCCTAGCGATTAACAAGGCCTAAAGTGCAGCATTGCCATCTTCTGTTGGAGAGAAAGTACTGCAGAAAAAAATGCAGGTTTTTTTTCATATACATATATTGAGAAACCTCAAAAAACGTCCATAAACGTCCATAATGCTGGACTAAGATTGGAAAATATAAGAAAAGAAGATGAAGGAAATCAAAAATCAAGAGTTGAAATTAGTGGACATTCTAGCAAATTCTTGCTGACATTCTTCTCTGAAGCCCACACAACAACCGCGAATTGCATTTATATAGCACCTTCAGCACAGTAAAATGTCATCCCAAGGTGCTTCACCAATGTGTGGCCAGACAAAATTTGAACCACTGAACCACTTAAGTTGATGCTAGAGCAGACGATTGAAAGCTTGGTCACTGAGGTAGGTTTTAAGGACAAGGGAGAGGCAGAGATGTGGAAAAGTTTAGGCAGGGAAAGTCAGAGATGAGCAAATTCCGAAGTGGTAGGAAAGCAGGACTGGGGAAACAGGCCTTGCGAGAGCCATACGCAAATGTTCAGTATTTGACAATTATTGAAATGTACATCCTCTGGTTACTGGCTCTTATGTTGGTGGAAATGGTTTGTCCCTTGCCATTCCATTAAAACTCCTCAGGATTTTGAGCATCTCTTTTTTTAAAATTAATTAATGGCATATGAGCATCACTTGCAAGGGCAACATTTATTGCCCATTCCTAATTGCCCTTAAGAATGAGATGATTAACTTCCCCCTTAAACTTCTCTGTTCCAAGGAGAACAGTCCCAGCTTCTTGCGTCTCTCAGCATCACTGAAGCCATTCATCCCAATGGCACCATTCATCCCATTGGCACCATTCATCCCATTGGCACCATTCTGCGATGGGGCTTAATGAACAGCCTCAGCTTCCTTGCGTGCAGAATCTCAAGAACCAGGGAAAGGATCATGCACCAGAACAGAATGGGGAAGGTGGTGGTATAGTGGTATTGTGAGTGACTGGCATTCCAGTGACCCCAGGGTAATTCTCTAGGATTCTGGGTTCAAATCCCACCCTAGTAGCTGGTGAAGTTTGAATTCAATGAAAAAAGTCTGATGGTGACCATGAAACCATTGCTGATTGTTTGGTTAACTAATGCCCTTTAGGGAAAGGAAATCTGGCCTACATGTGACTGCTGACTCTTAAATGCCCCCTTTACATCCCATGAATGAATAAAAAAAGCTAGAAAGTGAACAATTGCAGCTTTGAAGAGCAAACCAGTTTGTCCCACTCCCCTGTCCTGAAATTTTCTCCCTCAAATATATTTATCCAATTCCCTTTTAAAGGCTACTATCCCATGAGGCAGTCTGTTCTAGATCCTAACCACCGACTGCGTATAAACATCTTCCCTTATTGCCGCCTGTGGTTCTTCTTGCCAGTCGCTGTTACTCTGTGTCCTCTGGTTGTCAACCCTTCAGCCACTGGAAACCCGATGGGAGCATCAGCTGAGTTACGATGGGAATGAAAGTGCTGGCTGCTCTCTCAGGAAGGGTAGAGCAATCTGGAGCACAACACTTGCCAACATAGTTGGCAAAAGTCCCTTTTTGCTGTGACATCTCATGTCGCGAGCTAAAGGAAGACTGAACAGCAGCAGGAATCGGCCATGGATCTCCTGGGGATGCTTTGCAGTCTCTGTAAGTGGGGAGAATGTGATTACAAGAGCTTTGGTTTATAAATATGCTCATTACTGTAATTAGGAAAACACTAATTAGCATTAAACTAATTCAAGGTTTTTGAAACTTAAAATATGTGAAGTCTCGGCAATAAAAAGAAAGGTGGGGGAAGGTGCCGGGGGAAGAGTGGGTTATTACATGAACTGCAATTACAATTTTGTAAATGCTTTCTTCACTCTTACGTTTTAAATGACAGGCAGTTGAGTTGCTGAAAAAAAAAATTCCCAGGAAGATTCCCATTAAAATACAGCTCTTACACTGAAAAAGACAAATGGAAATTATCAGCGATTGTCGCAAAAACCCATCTGGTTCACTAATGCCCTTTAGGGAAGGAAATCTGCCATCCTTACCAGGTCTGGCCTGCATGTCAGTCCCGACCCACAGCGATGTGGTTGACTCTTAACTGCCCTCTGAAATGGCCTAACAAGCCACACAGTTCAAGGACAATTTAGAACGGGCAACAAATTCTGGCCTTGCCAGAAATGCCCACATCCCATGAAAGAATAAAGAAAAAAAGTCTAGCATCCAACTCCTTCTGCCTCTGTCCTCATTGTTTCAAAATCAAGATTATTTATCCTGTCCTTGACTAACTCATTCTGCCTCAGGTAGCTCCAAATTAAGGGAGCTCTTACCATTCGCCGTCTTACTGTCCTCCTATGACCTTTCAGCTTTTAAAATGTGGGAGCCAATTTGCACACAGCAAGGTCCTACAAACAGTCATGTGGTAATGGCCAGTTCATCTGTTTTAGCCATGATAGTTGAGGGGAAAATATTGGCTAGGACACTGGGGAGAATTCTTCAAAATAATGCCATTGAATCATTAATCCGCCACCCCCCCCCCCCCACCCCTTAGAGGGCAGTCAGGGCCTGATCTGAAGAAGAGTCATACGGACTCAAAACCTTAACTCTGTCTCTCTCTCCACAGATGCTGTTAGACCTGCTGAGTTTCTCTAGCATTTTCTGTTTTTGTTCCTGAATTTATTGCCACATCTGAAAGACAGCACCTCCGACAGTGCAACACTCCCTCAGTAAAGGGCTGCAATGGTGTGTCAGGCTGGATTAACTGCTCAATGAGACTGGAGTGGAACTTGAGCTTGTGACCTTCTGATTTAGAGGCGCGGGCGCTACCCTGTGAGTCACTGTTGCAAAAAGAAATGTCAAGCCCTGCTAAAGTTTGTTGACTTGGCACTTGTGCTCAATGTTCACCGCCTGCTCACATCCATACTTATCTCTGTATGTGTATAAATGATCTGTTTTATCACATTGAAAGCTTCTTCAATTTCACCCTGATAGTGCAGGCTTGAGTGGTGGGAGGGGGCAGCAGGACTGAGGCAGACTGGTATTGTATTCCAAACAACAACGTGTCAAGGAGAAGAGTTGCAAGAGATTATTGAGGCATTGTGAGAGAGGCATTGTCAGCCACTTATATTGTTAAAAATCAATCAGGAAATATGACAAAGTAGAGAGATAATAGCATTGCCAACCTCCTACCATTTAAGAGTCCAGAGTGAGGTGTCATAAGAATATGATGGCCCTTTATCACTTTATTAAGGGCCTGTATCCTCCACCGTATCATGTGCCAAAAAGACAAGCAAGGCACTTGGCATATTTGACAATCAAGGCTTTCTCCAGCTTTCGTTATTCAAATAAACCTTGTTGAATTGTTGTCAGTGAGTTTCTATACTGTGAATCCATCACATTGTGTAAGGGCTTTACACCATATATTACATTATTCTGTGTACGGTCCTGTGATACCTGATTGTGCAGGCAGAAAACTCATGGAATTGGATGGGACACTACCTGTACACCCCTCCAAATATTACTCTCTACTGACTTCAGTTACACCGGTCCAATCAAACATGTTAAAAATTCCCCTCTAGAGTCTATCATTGAAATAACATTCTTAAGCAGTTAAAAGTGTCAAGATCAGCCACATGGATTTAAAGCCAACATGTGTTTGATGAACTTTACTAAGCGTTATTTCAAAAAGTCATTGATTAGATAGATAAAGGCTGGGATTTCCACGCCCCCCACCCCCCCCACTCCCCCCCACCCACCCTCCCACCGGTGGGTCTTCCAGTCCTGTCAAAGTTAACAGAGATTTGAATGGCTCGCTGCATCCGACACGTGGTTGGTGGGGAGTGGTGTTGGGTGTGGGGGGGCTGGAAAATTTTGGCCAAAGTCATTGAATTATATATGGACTTTCAGCTGTGCCATAAGGTGTTCACAAGGAGGATTTTTAAAGAAAACATTCAGTGCATCATATCCAATGAAATAAAATAACATTGACAGAAAGGCTGTTGATGGGAAACAAGGTGGGATAGGGTGAAATAGATGGTCCTCAGTCTTGGATGGGAGCATAGTTTCACAGTTTGCTGACTACAGGAGGAACTTTGGAAAACAGTGAGGAGGAGTGTAAATACTTCAGGAAGACAAACAGCCTAGCTACAGGCAGGCTGAAAATGCATTTTAATGTGGACAAGTGAGTGCTGATACATTTTGGGAGGATAAACAGGGACTGGGCATGTACGCGTAGTAAGACATTGCAACATGTGGATGAATCAAGGGACATAGGAATTCAATCACGTAATCCCCTGAAAGCAGACACTTAGACACATCAAGCTGTAAAAATGCAAATAACATCCTGAGTTTTATAACTAGCGACATGGAGTACAAGAGTAAGAAAGGCTAATGTGTTTCTGTAAAACTTTGGTTAAGTCATAGTCAGTGTACTACCTGTAGCTCTGCTTGCCCATTTGATAGGGGACATTCATTCCTCAGAGATCTTGACAGTGTAGATGGGCAAAGGTGATACGAGCAATGGGAAACCATAGTTATGAGGACAGACTTGAGATCCTGAGCTGAATTTTTAAAGCAGCGTCAGGAGCCCAACACCTAAAGTATTGCGCGTCCCAGCCCTGCTTCTGAACAGCATTGCTCTCGCGACACTATTTAGAAATGTAAGTGAGCTAATTGGGCAGGTAGCAATCTCGCACCTTCAGTGCCTCCAGGAGGTAGGTGCTGCCTTTTTGGTGCCAGAGGGAAAGGCAGACAGCAGGCATGTTGGAGGCTGCCACTACCTTGCCAAGGAGAGCAGGCAACTCATCAAAGTGACCATGGACGCCAAGTTGAGGTACAGTGCTTGACCCGGGGATAGTTGACCCCTCACATTTCACACAAAAGCACAGGTGGAAACAAACTTCCCTTTTCCCCATATCGATTCTGCCAGTTGTGCACTCACATGCACCAAACTTTTTGGCTTCGTCCAGAAAAAAGCCCAAAAATCCCATTCTATTCCAGCCAGGCTTCTTTACAAGCTTAAGGGGCCATTAATTGGCGAAAAGTGGATTTCCCATTCCCTCCCGCCTCTCAACACTTTGAAAACTGCGAACTGTCCTGGAGGTGGTGGGATCGAGAGCTGCCCTCTGCAAACGCAATTTTCAAATCACAGCCACTCCCATTTCCACTCCGACTGGAAGTTGAAAATCCAGCTCAATGAGGCTATTTCCATTGAAACAGGGGAGACCACACTAAGGCTTTGAAATTATACCAAGGGTTCTGGTTAACAGAATACAGAGATAGTATTTCGGCTGGCTTTGGGAGTCTGCAAGGAGGAAATCATCAAATTAAAATGTTCACCAAGAGAATGAGGAGAGTGATAAGGAGAGATGTCTTTACACCAGGACTGTTGGAGCATTGAATTTGTTGCCACAGGGAATGGTTGAGACAGAAATCATTGCATCTTTTAAGATAAATATTTGAGGCAGAGGAAGATAAAAGCTATCAGGATGGAGCAGAGCAGTGGGAGTAGTTCTGGATTGCACTCACAAAGAGCCTGCACAGATACAACAGGCCAAATATGCTTCTTCTGTGCTGTAGACATTTAAACTTTAAATTATAGATCTTTTGTAAGGTTTGATCCAACTTTATTTTTTCAATGAGAATAAGCATATATCATTTAATGGAGCTGAATAAAAATATGCTGAAAATAATATCTCCAGGATATTTATGGGCAAATGTTTGTCTTGTCTGCCCCTTAGTATCAATCAGTGCAAATACTTTAGTAACACAAATATAAGAAATTGTTAAATGGAAACTGATTAGCAGAAGATCAGTCCCACCCCGATTCCTGCCTAAGCAATGAAGGTAAAAGTCTAACCCATTGCAAACTTAAACTGCTTTGCCTCTTTTTGGTATCAGCTGTGGCTCACAACCTCAGAGGTTGTGGGTTCAAGACCCACCCCAAAAGCCTGAGCACAAAAATCTAGGCTGACACTCCAGTGCAGTGCTGAGGGAGTGCTGAACTGTCAGAAGTACCATCCCGAAGGTGAGACATTAAGCTGGAGGCCCTGTCTGCTCTCTCAGGTGAAGATAAAAAATCATAAGGCATTATTTTGAGAAAAAGTGGAGGGCTCCTCTCCAGTGTCCAGGTTAATACTTATCCCTCAATCAACATCACAAAGATTTCTTGGTCATTTTCACACTGCTGTTTGTCGGAGCTTGCTGTGAGAAAATTGGTCCCCACGTTTCCTACATTACAACAGTGGCTACACTTCAAAATTACGTGAGTGGCTGTGAAGCACTTTTGAGATAGCCAGAGGTCATGAAAGGCGCTATGTAAATGCAGGTTTTTCTTCTCTGTTTCTTTTAGCTTTTAATGACTTTGCTTCCTGTGCAGTGCTTATGATTATTTCAAACCTATCATTAGGGTTCAAACCTTTGACAACAATGAGAACTAATGCATAAGGCATTATAGATGTGGTCTTCCACTGCAGCCAGAGGTAACCCCCGTGTTAGCACTGCTGTCTTACATTGACTGAAGCTTCAAGCTGCAGCCTCTTGATTTTAAACAGAGGCCAAAGAATTTTGGTGCTTTTGTTTTTTTTTACGGATGATTCACTGTATAACAAATAGATACAGATTCCTCATTCCTCCTTGTTCCATTGCATTAATTCAAACCGTTTCATTGATTATGTGCTAACATATGTTCCCAGCTGTAAAAATGGCATGATGTTATCTATCACCTTCCAGTTTTGGGATTAAAACTTTAAATTATGTAGATTAACAAAGTGAAATGAAATTAACATGTCACCAGGTTACAGTTTCCATAAATTGCATTTCGAATGAATGAGCCATTAATAAAACAATGCATTGGCAATGATGCAGTACAATTTATCAGTCGAACAGATTACAGATTGTAAATGAAGAGCAATGGAAGGCGGTACAGATACAACTTCTGCAAGTGGCCACAGTAAAGTCACTTCAGCTCGGTAACTTCCATAGCCCATTGGCACAGCCCAATGACACACCAAAGCACTAACTCACAATGCGACATGACACAGTGACCCCCGCTAACAGTTCCCAGGTGGAAAGAAAGACTTGCATTTATCCAGCGCTTTTCACAACCACCTCGAAGCACTTTACAGCCAATGAAGTACTTTCTTGAAGTGTAGTTGCTGTTGTAATGTAGGAAATTTGGCAGCTAATTTTCCACTCAGCAAACTCCCACAAGCAGCAATGTGATAATGATCATATAATCTGTTTATTGGGCGACTGATTGAGGTTTAAGGTTTGACCAGGACACCAGGGAGAACTCGATCCTCTGCTCTTCTTTGAAGTAGTGCCATGGAATCATTTACATCCAGCGTAGCAGACATTATTTATGTAAACCACAAACAGCAAGGGCTTATTCCTCACTCTCCTTGCATTAAAATATATTCCATTTAGCCTAGCTAAACTCACTTCTTACTTATCTAGCCTATGTTTCCTCTGCCTTCCAGACTCACTTGCTAGTGTTTTAACTTCTAATTCCATCTCAGCTTCCCGCCTCTGAGCTACCTTCCAGGATCCCATCCCCCTGCCAATTTAGTTTAAATCCACCGCAACAGCACTAGCAAACCTCCCCGCGAGGATGTTGGTCCCGTTCCTGTTCAGATGTAATCCGTCCAACTTGTACAGGTCTAACTTCTCCCAGAAACAGTCCCAGTGTCCCAGGAATCTAAAGCTCTCCCTCCTGCACCATCTCTCCAGCCGCACATTCATCTGCTCTACCCGCAGTTCCTATACTCACTACTGTGAGGCGCCAGGGGTGATCGGGAGATTGCTACCTTTGAAGCCCTGCTTTTCAATTTCCTACCTAATTCCCTAAATCTGCTTGCAGGACCTCATTTCTCTTTCTTCCTATGTCATTGGTCCAAACATGGACCACGACCTCTGGCTGTTGACCCTCCCCTTTCAAATGTCCTGCAGCCATTCCGTGACACCCTTGACACTGACACCCGAGAGACAACATGTCATCCTGGAGTCACGTCTATGGCCGCAAAGTGCCTGTCTACCCCCCTCACAATGAATCCCTTATCACTACTGCCCTTCCACACGTCTTCCTCCACCACCCCCCCCCACCCCCTCCCCACCCCCGAGCAGCTGGACCACCCACAGTGCCATGATCTTGGCTCTGGATGGCCTCCAAAGAGGAACCATCACAATCCCCATTTTCCAAGGCTGAGAAACAGTTTGCGAGCGAGATGCATTCAGGGGATTCCCTCACTACCTGCCGGGTCCCCTTATTCTGTCCGGCGATCACCCATTCCCACTCCACTTGCACTTCCTTAAGCTGTGGGGTGAATACACCCTGAAATGTGCTACCCACGAACATATCAGCCTCGTGAATGCACCGTAGTGCCCCCCCCACCCCAGCTGCCGCTCAAGCACCAAAACCCGGAGCTCCAGTTGCTCCAGTCGGAGGAACCTCCCACGCACATGGCCATCCAGACCACCAGGAGCATCTAGGATTTCCCACATAGCGCAGGATGTGCAAATCACAGGACATATCTTAATTAAATAGAATATGGGTGCTTGCTTTTATTTTATCCTTACTCCTACATTATTATAGACTACATGCTAGATCCTCTAGGTAGACTAGATCCTCCAAATGTTGCTGACTGCCTGAGGGTCCTCCTCTCGCACTGTCCTCAGAAGAGAGGTAGGTTTTAAAGAGAGAGAGAGACAATTTGAGGGGGGGGGGGGGGAATTCCAGACCTTAGGCCTAAACAGCTGAAGGCACAGTCACCTGTGGCGGATTGATTAAAATTGGGGATGTGCAAGAAGCCAGAATTGGAAGAGTGCAGGTATCTTGGAGGTTTGTAAGGCCACGAGAGCTTGCAGGAAGAGGCAAGGCCATCGAGGGATTTGAACATGAGGATGAGAATTTGAGGCATTGCTGGACTGGGAGTGGTGACATCAGAATTGCCTACACCCATATAGCTGGTTACAGTCACAGGCAACAGACCAGGAATGAAGTCAGCTTCAGCACAATCACCTCAGCCAACCACTGACACTAGCAGCAAGGAAATAAAAAGCAAACCCATGAAAGAGTAGGGAAAACAAAAGAAGCTCCAGACTTCAGACATCTTACAGATTAGCCCTTACGGCACAAAGCTCGTATCACACGTGATGCAATTTTGTCTTTAAATCAATGGAAATTGCAGTAATTAATGGACCAGGACAACTAACGGAGCAGTGTGAACCACCTCCAGCTCTATGGATTGATCTGGGTAAATAGTTCCTGTTCAATTTGTTTTAATTTGGTCATTGGACTGCTTGAAGCTCCATATCATTAACTCGATTATTCTTTTTATAATGATAATTACATTTATCTGAGACATATTAAGACTAAAAAAGCCTCATACAATCATTTTTTTTAACTCATTCACGGGATGTGAGCATCACTAGCATTTATTGCCAATCCCTAAATGACCTTGCGAAGGTTGTGATGAGCTACCTTGTTGAATCCCTGCATTTTGTGTGGTCTGGGTACCCCGACAGTGCTGTTGGGGAGAGAGTTCCTGGATTTTGACGCAGTGACAATGAAGGAATGGCGATATACTTCCAAGCTAGGATGGTGTATTACTTGGAGGGAAATTTGCTCTCATGCTTCTGCTGCCTTTATTCTTCTAGACATTAGACGGCGCAGATTTGGGGAGGTATTGTCGAAGAAGCCTTGGCGAGTTGCTGTAGTACATCTTGTAGATGGTACACACTGCAGCCAGAATACACTGATGGTAATAGTACTGACTGTTTAAGGTGGATGCAGTGCCATTCAAACAGGCTGCTTTGTGTTGGATGATCTTGAGCCTCTTGAGTGTCGTTGAAGCTGCACTCATCCAGGAAAGTGGAGAGTATTCCATCACAGGAACCTTGTCAATCATGAAAAGTCTTTGGGGAGTCAAGAAATGAGTCAGTCACCACTGATCATCCAGGTCCTGACTTTCTCTTTTAGCCACAGTATTTATATGGCTAGTCTGTTAAGTTTCCAGTCAATGGTAACCCCCAGGATGTTGATAGCGGGGGTTTCAGCGATGATAATGCTATTCAATGTCAAGGGGCTCATTAGCTCCTGACCAGATATCAAAGCAATGAGCCCTTTCATTCAAGGCTAGATTCTTTTTGAAGATGGTTTTGCCTGGCACTTTCGTGACTCAAATAAGTTACTTGACACTTAAGAGCCCAAGCCTGAATGTTGACTAGGTCTTGCTGTATATGGACATGGGCTGTTTCAGTATCTGAGGCATCGCAAATAGTGCTGAACATTGTGCAATCAGTGAAAACCTGCACTTCTGACCTTATAATGGAGGAAAGGTCATTGATGAAGCAGCTGAAGATGATTGGGCCTAGGACACTACCCTGAGGAAATCCTGTAGTGATGTTCCGGGGATGAGATGATTGGCCTCCAGCAACAATCTTGTTTTGTGCTCGGTATGATTTCAACCAGTGGAAACTTTGCCCCCTGAATCCATTGGCTTCAATTTTACTAGGGTTCCTTGATACCACAATCAATCAAATGCTGCCTTGATGCTAAGGGCAGTCACTCTCACCTCAGCTCTGGCATTCAGCTCTTTTGCCCAAGTTTGGACCAAGTGTGTTATAAGGTCTGGAGCCAAATGTCCTGGTAGAACCCAAACTGAAAATCAGTGAGCAGGTTATTAGGAGTAACTCTTTCGAGTACAAACACGTTTCCATCTGTTTTTTCAGATGAAGTTACATTGTTTCATAGTTTGCCATTGTGAGATTTGAACTCTTGATAATCTTTTAAATGAAAACCAAATCAACAAAATTGGGATAAATCAGGCACAGCCCCTAATTCAGGTCAGCTGTAAAACCAAGAACAAAGTTTAAAGGAAACTTACAAACTTTAAATCAAAATGTGATTAAAGGGGTCAACAAAACACCCCAGTCCCCGCGGTGCCCACCGAGCACGGAAGGCCTCGAGAGTGCCAGCAGACACCGCGTGCTCCTTCTCCAGGGAAAAATTATTTTTTTAAATTGGACCTGTAACTCTTTCGAGTACAAACCCGTTTCCGATGAAGTTACATTGTTTCATAGTTTGCCATTGTGAGATTTGAACTCTTGATCTTGGGGTTACAAACCCAGTACCATAACCACTTGGCTATTTAGGCCAAGCAGGTTATTAGGAGTAACTCTTTTGAGTACAAACCCGTTTCCATCAGTTTCAGGTGAAGTTACATTGTTTCATAGTTTGCCATTGTGAGATATGAACTCTTGATCTTGGGGTTGCAAGCCCAGTACCATAACCACTTGGCTATTTAGGCCAAGCAAGTTTCAAGGATTGCATTCTAACCCTGGTGCAGACAAGGGAGTTACTTGTATCACAACACTGTGGTAACTCTTTCGAGTACAAACACGTTTCCATCTGTTCCTATTCAGATGAAGTTACATTGTTTCATAGTTTGCCATTGTGAGATTTGAACTCTTGATAATCTTTTAAATGAAAACCAAATCAACAAAATTGGGATAAATCAGGCACAGCCCCTAATTCAGGTCAGCTGTAAAACCAAGAACAAAGTTTAAAGGAAACTTACAAACTTTAAATCAAAATGTGATTAAAGGGGTCAACAAAACACCCCAGTCCCCGCGGTGCCCACCGAGCACGGAAGGCCTCAAGAGTGCCAGCAGACACCGCATGCTCCCTCTCCAGGGACATCCGGCAGCGAACGTAGCCACGGAAGAGGGACAAACAATCGGGCGGGACTCCCCCGTCGATCGCCTGCTGCCTGGACCTGTTAATGGCCAACTTGGCCAGGCCCAGGAGCAGGTTCACGAGGAGGTCCTCCTCCTTCCCGACCCCCTTCCGCACCGGGTGCCCATAGATCAGGACCGTGGGGCTGAAGTGCAAACAAAACATCAATAAAAGGTTTTTCAAATAACTAAAAAGGGAGTGCAGCCTACAACACCCTATGTATACATGGTCCACGGACTCCACAAGACCGCAAAAAGGGCACGTGTGCTGAGAGTCCGTGAACCTATGCATCCTCTTATTATAGGGGACTGCTGCTTGCAACACCCTCCAACCCAGGTCCCCGATAGAAAGGGGGAAAGTAGGGAGGTTATGCTTCAGTTTTACAGGGCACTGGTGAGACTACATTTGGAGCACTGTGTACAGTGTTGATCTCCTTATTTAAGGAAGGATGTAAATGCATTAGAAGTAGTTCAGAGAAGGTTTACTAGACTAATACCAGGAATGGGCAGGTTGGACAGACAAGGCTTGTAACTCTTTTGAGTACAAACACTTTCATCTGTTCCTATTCAGATGAAGTTACATTGTTTGCCATTGTGAGATTTGAACTCTTGATCTTGGGGTTATAAACCCAGTACCATAACTACTTGGCTATTTAGGCCAGTGTTAAGAGGACGTAACTCTTTCGAGGATGAACCCATTTCCATCTGTTTCAGATGAAGTTACATTGTTTCATAGTTTGCCATTGTGAGATTTGAACTCTTGATACTCTTTTGAGTAAACCTGTTTCCATCTGTTTCAGATGAAGTTACATTGTTTCATAGTTTGCCATTGTGAGATTTGAACTCTTGATCTTGGGGTTATAAACCCAGTACCATAACCACTTGGCTATTTAGGCCAAGCAAATGTACTCAACTCTTTCGAGTACAAACCCGTTTCCATCTGTTTCAGATGAAGTTACATTGTTTCATGGTTTGCCATTGTGAGATTTGAACTTTGATACTCTTTTGAGTAAACCCGTTTCCATCTGTTTCAGATGAAGTTACATTGTTTCATAGTTTGCCATTGTGAGATTTGAACTCTTGACCTTGGGGTTACAAACCCAGTACCATAACCACTTGGCTATTTAGGCCAAGCCCAGTTATTAGGAGTAACTCTTTCAAGAAATGTACTCAACTCTTTCGAGTACAAACCCGTTTCCATCTGTTTCAGATGAAGTTACATTGTTTCATGGTTTGCCATTGTGAGATTTGAACTTTGATACTCTTTTGAGTAAACCCGTTTCCATCTGTTTCAGATGAAGTTACATTGTTTCATAGTTTGCCATTGTGAGATTTGAACTCTTGACCTTGGGGTTACAAACCCAGTACCATAACCACTTGGCTATTTAGGCCAAGCTAAACTAGACTTGTAACTCTTTCGAGAACAAACCCATTTCCATCTGTTTCAGATGAAGTTACATTGTTTCATAGTTTGCCATTGTGAGATTTGAACTCTTGATCTTGGGGTTACAAAGCCAGTACCATAACCACTTGGCTATTTAGGCCAAGCTTAAAAGATGGGCAATGCCTGCAAGGAGCCACTGAGGCCCAGCTGTTCTATAAACAGGAGCTGCACGTCATGTGAATGAGGGTTAAGGTAACTCTTTCGAGTACAAACCCATTTCCATCTGTCTCAGATGAAGTTACATTGTTTCATAGTTTGCCATTGTAAGATTTGAACTCTTGTTCTTGGGGTTACAAACCCAGTACCATAACCACTTGGCTATTTAGGCCAAGCCTTAAAACTTACAGCACCCCACTTGGGGCTCGAACCCACGACCCTGACATTAAGAGTCTCATGCTCTACCGATTGATCTAGCCAGGAATATTAAAGTTACATTGTTTCATAGTTTGCCATTGTGAGATTTGAACTCTTGATACTCTTTTGAGTAAACCTGTTTCCATCTGTTTCAGATGAAGTTACATTGTTTCATAGTTTGCCATTGTGAGATTTGAACTCTTGATCTTGGAGTTACAAACCCAGTACCATAACCACTTGGCTATTGAGGCCAAGCAAAATTATATTGTTTCATAGCTTGCCATTGTGAGATTCGAACTCTTGATCTTGGGGTTACAAACCCAGTACCATAACCACTTGGCTATTTAGGCCAAGCCCGGTTATTAGGAGTAAGTGCCCCTTGATAGCATAGTCACTAATGACTTCCATCACTTCTCTGATGATAGAGAGTAAACTGATAGAATGGTAATTGGTCAATTTAGATTTTTCCTGGTTTTTGTGGATAGGACTTAACTGGGCAAACTTTCCCTTTATCAGGTATGTTTTTGCTGTACAGGAACGACTTGACTAGAGGTGGGGTTAGTACTGGAGGACACATCTTCAGCACTACTGGCAGGGTGCTGTTAGGGCCCATAGTCTTTTCTGTACCAAATGCACACAGCATATGGTGTGAATTAATTGACTGAAGACTGACTTCAGTGATGACGGTGACATCAGCACATAGCCAACATGGATCAGATGGGTTGCAAATGCCTTGACTTTTCCACTTAGTGCCTGCGTTCCACCATCGTTGTGGATGGGGATGTTCATGGAGCCTTCTCTATTAGTTGTTTAATTGTCCATGCCTGGATGTGGCAAGACTTCAGAGATTTGATCTGATCCTTTGTGGGGTCAATTAGTTCCACCTATGGCATGCTGTTTCTGTGGTTTAGCATGCATTTAGGCCTGTGTTACGAATTCACAAGATGCTACATCATGTTTAGTTAGGTCTGATGCTGCTCTTGGCATATTCTTATACATTCCTCATAGACAAGGGTTGTTCTCCTGGCTGGATGGTAATGGTAGAGTGAGGGATATGCCAGGCCATGGGGTTGCAGATTGTGGTGCGGTACAATTCTGCTGCTGCTGATGGCCCACACTGCCTCATGGATGACCAGTTTTGAGCTGCTAGATCTATCCCAGTTAGCACAGCAGTAGAGCCACACAAGACACTGAAGGGTATCTTCAGTGTGAAGACGTGGCTTGGTCTCCACAATGACTGTGCGATAGTCACTTCTGCCAATACTGTCATGGGCAGGCCCTCGACAGGTAAGCCAACGAGGGCAAGGGCAAGTAGGTTTACCTTTCATGTTAGTTCTCCCACCACCTGCCATATAGACCTAGTCTGGCAAATATGCCGTTCAGAACTTGGCCAGCTCAGTCAGTAGAGGCGCCAGCGAGTCACTTTTTCATTCCACGCTCAAGACACATGTAATACACTCTTAGGCCAGCGTCGGCTTCATGGTGGGCAAGGAGGTACAATATGGAGAGAAGGCCAAAAATAGGCTTCATGCCATTTTGAAACCAAGTTGCGATCGTCTGCTCCAGCAGTCAATGCCTGGCCACGTTTCCCACCACTGCACATTGGGGATGTAATTTTAATACATTTGCATCTAATTATAATCCCTGGTCTCTGGAATTATCTCCCCACTCGGGATCATCCAGGCACGTCGGCATGATTGAACACCGACGTGTTTCACAACCATACATAAGCGACATGCACCCGACGACCTGAACTTCAAGGGGAACTCAGAGGTGAGCGCACACAACCTTGCACAGTGCTCATGAGCATCACCTGCAGGACATCAAGGAGGTAGCGCCGTGCGTTTGGTGGGGGAGGGGGCACAGGCGCTTTTCCCAGCTGGCTTTCGGTGCAGTGCCAATGCAAAGGCTCCAGTGTGGGCCAGGCCGGGGGGTGTGGAGAGCAAGGCAGCACAGACTGAATGAAGTACACAAGCACATGTCGGTGGGGGGTTGGGAGGTTTGCGGGGGGAATTGGGGTGAGAGAAGCGGCCACGCGCTTGGAAAAGCTTGTCAAAAGTGAGCATTCTTTCACAGCTGAGACAGTCAGCATCAGTTCCATTGACGTGCTTGGGGTCAGGCCTCTGAAGCTTTTCTGCCCACTTGAGCAACGCAAAAGTATGTACCAGCCACCAAATACTCCAGAACTTTTCACCCCTCAGGCACAGACTGCAAACTAATGTGTGTTTTAGGGGTAAGAGAAACATTGGCCAAAAGGCCAATGGCGCAGTCACTGTTGGAGAGGCTCACAGTCCCTTGTAATGTCCAAATTAAGGTTTGGACCAGTATCCATTATGGTTCAAGCTAATAGTGCAGCCTTGCAGTGCGGGTAAGGAGAATGCCTGTGCCTGAGCTGAGAGCACAGCACGCAGTCCAGTGGACGAAGCTGTCACCAATTGGTCAAGTAGAGTGGGTCAGAGGTGGGTGGGGTTTCGGACAGCCAATGAATGCACTACACACTCCAAGTGGTGGCCAGCACTCTCCTGCATGTGTGAAGGGGCCTTCAGACTTAACCAAGAGAGGTTCTTAGGGCGCAAAAGCAAACCCCACGTGTCTCTCTCTTTGATTCTGCAGGAGGAGAACATCAGGGTCATGGGGCCTGGAGATTTAGCGGTTTGCCTCATGACTTACAGGGAGCAGAGAAGAAGAAGAGAGCGGCGGAGAAGCCTAGCTTGGCAAAGGGAGGAGCACCTCCCTCAAGATGAAGGGGCAGCAGGGCCTGCTGTGCACGCAGCTGAAGATCCACAGAGAGCCGTCGCTCATAGGCGCTTCGATAGACTCAGCGGCTATAGATGGTGCCTGTCACTCCTGCAGATGACTGAGAACCAGTGTCACCGCAGACTGTGCGTGTCTAGGGAACTGATCAGTCATATTTGCCGCCTGCTGCAGGATTTGGCGCCACGGGGACATGGAGGGCACCTACAGCCAGTGGCTGTGAAAGTGACCGTGGTGCTCAATTTTTACACCAGTGGCTCCTTCCACAGGTGGCCTGTAAAGGATCTCACAAGCCTCCAAGCACAAGTGTATCCAGGAAGCCATGGACGCCATCTTCACAAAGGAACAGATCTTTGTGCATTTTGCCTGGGATCAGGAAAGCAAGGAAGAGTGCTGGGATTTGCCCAGATCTCTGATTTCCCACAGGTGCAGGGTGCCATCGACTGCACTCACGTGACGCTTAGGTCTCCGTAGCAACAAGCAGTCAACTACGTTAACCGCAAGAGCATCCACTCACTGAATATTCAGCTGCTGTGCAACCACTGCCAATGCATCCTACAGGTCAGCACATGCTTCCCATGGAGCGTCCACAACTCCTACATCCTTAGCTGGTCTCAGATCCCTGACATCTTCTAGGGTCCAGAGAGGCTGCAGGGTTGACTCTCTGGGGACAAGGGCTACCAACAGAGGACGTGGCTGATGACACCTGTTCGGAAATCTCAGACTGCAGCAGAGCGACGCTATAATAAGATTCATGCCATGAGCCGGTCTTTGGTGGAGCAAACAGTAGGCATTTTGAAAATGAGGGTCCTGTGCCTTGACAAGTTCGGTGGAGCCTGCAATACAGTCCCCAGAGGGTGTCAGGCATCATCTTCGCTTGCTGCGTGCTACACAACCTGGCACTGCAACGGGGGGGAGGACCTGGCTTAGGAGGAGATGGAAGAGCTGCAGGTATCCTCTGATGAGGAGGGTGTCAATGGGAATGTTGGGAATGAGGCCATTGTGCTGGCCAGACAAGGCAGGCACGTTCGGGAGGCCCTCATAGCCGTAAGATTCATGGAGGATGATGACAAGATGCAGTGAGGACAGTCCTGACATCCTCACTTTGCATCTGTGAACATTTGACTCCTGTGTGGCTGATGGCAGCTCACATACCCTCAGTGCTCAGGCTCATGTCATGGAGACACAGCGGAGGCCCTAACAGTCACTGGATTCCAGGAGGATGTTGACAAGATGCAGTGAGGACACTCCATAGACCTTCACACAGCCTCTGTGAATGTCCGACTCCTGTCTGGCTGAGGGCAGCTCACTTGTGCTCTGTGATCAGGGTCATATCATGAAGACACAGTCATGAAACTTTAAATACACCTGATCCTTTGTCAGCCTTCAGTACCTGACCCCCTTCAGGAACACAGCATCACCAGACACAGATGCTGAAGAGATGGGGGACCAGCCCCTCCTCAAAGGTGCTGAGAGCACAGAGAGAATGACAGAACTCTGTGACACCTGCCCACTACATTCTGCAGCAATGACCAGCACCATCGAGGTGCAGGCATCACTAATGTGTCCAGTGAGTGTGAAGCCGGACCATCACTTTGGTCTGAAGGTTACACACTGCACAGGGAAGAGGCCCTGGACTGACACACTTGCCTTTATCTTGTGCAGAAAAGTTTCACATTTGAGTGACACAAACACTGCTCATCAGAAGAAGGAGCCATAGGCAGGGAAACATTGCTGAGAGTTTATTTACAATAGTGAACATTGTGTACAAATGATTAACACCCGTGCCCAGGCTGTGCAATTACATCTTCTTAACCTTTCTAACCCTGCCGCCATATCTTGGTGCTCCCCGGACATCCACAACGGAGGTGGAGGCAGCCTGCTGACTGCTACGCCCTGTCTGTGATGACCTTGGCAGGCGTCATCTGGAGGGCCGAGGCCTGAAGGGCACCGGCCTGCTTTCAGGGACCTGCTGTGTGGCAGTAGCACCCTCCTCAGCTTGTGGAGCTGGAGCTGCTGGGTCACAAGAAGAGGGGATTCGGATGGGCTGGACACTCCTGGAGTCACCTGGTGGATGGCCCCGGGGTGTCGAGCTGCTGATCCTCCTCCCAATGGGTGCCCAAGGGCCCCTACTGACTCCTTGAGGAGAAGGGGAAGCTGGAGTGAGATCGAGCTGCCCTGCACCCCTCTTGCGTTGATACTGTTGGAAGTCAACTATAGCGTCAGCAATGGAGTTCAGCCCACGCAGCAGTGCAGGGGTGACATCCTGGATCAAGGCCTCCATGGTGGCTGCCATCCTTTTGACCTTGGTGCATTGCTATGCCGGCGCTATCACCTCAGACCGAGGGCGGACAGACTCCTCCATCGTGCCTTACAATCTGAGGAGTGCAGCGGACATCCTTTCCTGATGTTCCCGAACTTGCCTTTGCAGCTCCAGCAATTGTGACATGACCGAGTCCAGAGGCTCTTCATCTGACTTGGACTCAGCAGATTTCTGGTCTCCAGAAGTCCTCTGAGTTCCAGACACCTGGGGACTCCCTACCATCACCTTCTGTGGGTCAGACGGTGTGATGTGGTCACCAGATTGTGACCCTGAGGCTACTCCAAAGCTAGGTCCCACCAAGGGGTGTGTCTCTGCGCTGGTAGAGGGCGTGGGTGAGCACTGCGATAGGTCTTCAATTAAGGTGTCATCAGATTCTCCTTCCAAGGTTTCTTCAGGGTTTGAGTCCAGGACCGGGGTCATGGATCCCCTCAGCTGCTTCCCAGATGTGCCTGCAAGGAGAGATAGTCAGTGCGTGGCAGGGGATTGCGGAACAGGGGAGCTCACTCACAGCCTGTTTGTCTAATGGATGTTGCACAGCTGGATCTTCACTTGATTGAGCACAGTCGACCTCACCGTCAGCACAGGAATGGTCCAGATCATCGCTGGCCAGCTGGATGGCTCTATTTGCAAAGTCTGTGAGGACCTTGATGTCAGGCATTCCTTCACTAATCTGCGACTTCTCCTTTTTGTTGTGTGCCAGCTTGTCCTGCATGAAGGCAGATGGAGAGAGCATAAGCAGAACACCTGCCAGGCCAGAAAAGAAGGATGCCTGGCAGGTGTGGGCGGTGAGTGGCGCTATGGACTGGATGAGGACACTGTCATGACTCACTGCGGATAGTGATATCAAGCCCCACCAGGGATGATGCGCTGTAATATCAAGCCCCACCGGGGATGGTGCGCTGTAATATCAAGCCCCACTGCGGATAGTGCGCTGTAATATCAAGCCCCACTGCGGATAGTGGGCTGTAATATCAAGCCCCACCGGGGATAGTGCGCTGTAATATCAAGCCCCACCAGGGATGGTGCGCTGTAATATCAAGCCCCACCAGGGATGGTGCGCTGTAATATCAAGCCCCACCAGGGATGGTGCGCTGTAATATCAAGCCCCACCGGGGATGGTGCGCTGTAATATCAAGCCCCACTGCACCCCAAGCTGCGAAAAATGTGAAAAAGTTTGATCCAGACTGACCCAATTCTACCTAACTGTTTAGTTTAGGTTAACAGAATACGAGCACCAGGTTTGTAAACTTAATAAGTAAATAACTGTTTGTTGAATGAATTGCCTTTAACTTGTGGAAAAAGAAAGAAATATTAACTGCTAACTTTTAACACTATAACTTAAACTCTACTCCATTCTTAAATCCCTACACACACACACACACATGACACATAAGACACACAAAACATGGGTGGGATAAAACAGTTGAGTAGCACCAATTCTGGAGTACTGGATTCGATGGGTTGATTTTGATTGATGTCTTCCAAATTCTTTTCAGTTCTTGTTGATTACACGAGGTGGTCTTCCAGCACTTCCAGTACTTAGTTCACTGGTTAAGAACTTGCTTTTCGATGTCTCTAGCAGTGCTTTTCCCATTTGCCTCTTGACAGGGATTTTCAGAGTAAACAGGTTATAGAGATATGAGGGGTAAAAAACATCTAGCTATTAGTGTGGAATTACTGGAATCTTCCACACACAGGAGAAAAAGGTTTTGATTCTTTCAAGCTAAGTGCTATTCTACAGCACTGCCCTCACACAAAACTTGGTTACCTTGTCAGGAGCCAATTAAAACATTGTTGCCAGGCAGCTTCTTTGGTCCAGGACTCCTTTCTAGCACCATCCTGTCTTTCATGGCACATTCTGTTCCAGGACTGCAACATTGTACATATCTCTCATCCTGTCCCAGTAGAATGTCTTTCAACCTGCAGCCATTTGTAGTTCTAATCCACAATCCAACAGAAATCAAAAGATATGTTCCTTACAACATCCGCAGGGCAGGTGAAGGTGTGTGTGAGAGAATGAAGGGTGATGTCCCTTGAACTGGCAGTGAGTGAGGTCCCTGTGGATGTGTGATGGGTTTGTGAGTATGTGAGTTGAGAGTGATGAGAAGAGTAACTTACCCTGATGGAACGGAGATCATTCATTTTGCGGCACTGGATGGCTGTCCTCTTTTGCAGGTCGTTGGCGCTGACCACCACTGCCACCGCCTCCCATGCTGGATTGGTGACCTTGCTTGTTGGTCTTCGCCCAGGGGGCACAGGACTTCACGGCGGGCCTCCACTGCGTCCGGTGGGCACCTGAGGGAGGTGTCGCTAAATTTGGGTCAGCATATCTCCTCTCCTTGGGAGCCACGACTTTGCAGCAGCTTCCGGTCCCTCGGGGAGTGGTGGCTCTGCAGGGGGGGCACCCTTTAAATATGGCGCCCGGATCACTGAAGGCCTGAAGTGACAGCGGGGTGGACAAATCAGAGGCTGCCCCGCCAGCGATCCAGCGTGTTTCCTGATGATGCGTTATTAATGAGGCGGGACACAGTGGAATGGGACGATACAGCGCGTAAGACCGCCATTGCAGCCGACAGGTAAAACGTCCTTTTTCCCATCTGCTACCGCACTTTGTGTAAATCTGGGGTGACTTAGATTATGAAGTAATGTATTCAGGAAAAATATCAATCAAGGGAAGGCTGTCAGAGAATGCATGATATCGACATTTAATGCCCCATATTATGGGTCAATTCCTCACCCTCCCCTTTTGTATAAAGTCTTTGTTCATTGGTTATGAGGTCAAGGTCCAATGCGTTCTTCCTACCCTCACTAGGGTGCAGCACCCTTTATTGTGTAGTCTCTGCTTTCAATGGAAGAAGCAATAGCCTTAACACTGCTAAAACAGTGTCAGTGAGATCCAAGGCATTAATCCAGTATTGCCATTATATTCTTAACAGACCCTGTTCATCCTGACTGCAGCAGAATGATATTCTTCCCTAACCAGCCTCAAACCGTCAACTTTCTTTACTAAGATACATGTGAGTTTCATTCAGATACATACTGACAAGTGAATAAAAGAGCTGAGAGTCCAAGGTTTTTTTTTGCCAAAGATCCATGTTAATATTCTTTCTGATCTGATGCTGGGTCAAATCAGTCTCAATCCTGGATCAGTCATGAGTTCTGACATCTGCTGTGATTAAAAGCTCATGAAACACACAGAGAATCGATGCTGGATGAAAGGGCTCATCGCTTCGATTTCCAGTCAGGGGCTAATGAGCCGCATCGTGCTAACATTACGCATGAAAGCAGGATTCTGGACAGAGTCTTCTCTCCTTGCTCCGCTAAGAATTTGTGAAAACAAACCTGCTGTTTAGCACACAGAGACATCGTTTAATTGTTGAGTAACTGCAGCCAGCACTGCCTTGACTTGGCAGGTGCCGCACTTTCCCTGTGCAGAGAGTCTCACTACAACTCAAAGGGATGGTAAGTGTTAGGACAATGAGTGTGAAAAGCCTCATCCATGCAGATGTTTAGGAAGGGTGAGCAGTTTCAAAAGCCTTGTCTGTCTAAACATTGACTTTGAATATATGCGTTCCTGAGACACGTATACAAGCTGGTGAATATAGGAAGACTATCCGAAGAAACTGGTTCATGCAGATGATAACCCCTAATTCATTCAAGATATAATAAGATGATTTGCTTGTTGGAGGGGTAAATATTTTTACCCTGGATGGATCACCTAAGATGGGCCAAATAATATCCCTCGTCTCTATTCATCTTGCGATGAAGCATTCTGGGGCTAGTGAACTAGTATAAGGTATCAAATCCATTTGCACAATGTTTACAGTAATCGAACAGATCAGTCGTACCTCAATACGACTTGCGCTTTTGCTCCTGAGACCGTGGGTTCAAATCCAGCTATAGGGACCTGAGTTTAAAACCTAGATTGGCATTCAGTGCAGTACTGAGGGAGTGCTACACTGCTGGGGGTGCTGTTGTTTTAATGAGACATTAACTGAGGCTCCCAACCCACAAACCACCCCCCCCCCCCTCCCTACCCCCACCCAACCCCGTTTGCCCTCTCAGATGAATATATAAGATTCCATTGCACTGTTCCAAAAGAGAGCAGGGAGTTTCTCCCCTGGTGCTCTGTCTAAAAATTCATCGCTCAGCCAACACCACAAAAACAGATGATCCAATCCTGATAGTATTGCTGTTTGTGGCACCTTGCTGTGCACAGTACAATTGCTGTGTTTCTTACAAGGAAGGTCCACTTCAGGAGGTATCGTATTGGCTGGGAAATGTTTTGGCGTAACATAAGGTCACGAAAGACATTCTATGAAGGTCAAGCCATTATGCTTTCTGTTAAGAATTGGACCAAAACTAAACCTTGAAGAGAGGCCTTTTCCTGCCTGCTAACACCAACAAATCCAGCATGTCAACTCTTGTACGTCCTTCAAAGTGAGGATGACAATGTTCATCATCTGCAGTGTTTGGCACAGCTCTGGTGGGTATGTAGGTGACTGCTCAGGCCAACCTGTGCCCAGAGGCTCTGCTGCAAATAGGTCAAGGTACCAAAGACCATTGAGCTTTGCACGTGTTTCTGGCTCAGGATTTCCTCAGCTTGCATTTTCTCTCTGCCTCTGATATGAATTTGCTTTAGAAAGAGGCCACATTGTTTTTATTTGGTTGCACCAGGTGCAGGGATCCTGGACGAACTTCTCCGAGGACTTGGGGTCAATATTAAAACTACCAGTTGAAGCCTTCAGAGTGTCCTTGTAGTGCTTCCTTTGACCACCATCAGGATGCACCCCAGACTCACGCTTCCCACAGGGAGATTCGTTTTAGTAAGCGAATGTCATGCATGACCAGTCCGACTCAGTTCAATATAGTGTGAATGCTTGGCATGCTAGGTCAGGTGAGTACCTCAGTGTCTGGTATTTTGTCTTGCTGCATGATCTTCAGAAGCCTCTGAAGGAGGCTCATGTGAGAGTGGTTGAGCTTCTTGGCATGGCGTTGGTCCACCGTCCAAGTCTCGTATTCATTGGGCAGAGTGGGCAGGACTATCAACTAAAGCAGCTCATGCATGGCTAAAGTACAACATGTATATGGATTGTATTTGACTGTTAACAATAATTTAACCCATGGACAGACAAGAATAGATAAAATGACCCTTGTTAATGTCAGTCTGGAAGTAGAAGATTGACATAATGCAAACTGGAGGTTGGTGAAGCACATTACACTCCCAAAGCCCCAGCACATTCATCTTAATGTAAGGAAAGAACTGCAGATAACACTGAGTTCAGCAACTTTAGATCATAAACAATGCCCTCATTTTCTCAGACAGTAGATGTTTTAATATTTCTGCATCTGCCCTAATACCTCCTTATGTGGCTCAGCGACAAATTTTATTTGACAACATTCATGTGAAGAGCCTTGGGGAGGTGCTATATAAATGCAAGTTGTTAGTGAGTCAAGAGGGAACGAATAAATTGAGATTCAGTTTGGGTAGATGGGGCAAGTTGTTTTTGTTACTATTTATAACTCCTCATGACCTGACTTTTGTTTCTTTATTTGTTCCTTTTGCCTTGCACCATCATTCCTTTCATTCCCACCCTCCACCTTAACACAGAGCTCTCCCCTAGGTTCTTTTCTCCCTCCCCCACCCAGCTCCCTTTTTCTCTGGCTCCCTACTTGCTCATAATCTGTTAAATCTCCAGTCTGATGCCAGACCATTGACCTGAAACTCAGTTTCTCTCTCCACAGTTGCTGCCTGACCTGAAGTTTTTCTTTCAAGAGTTTCTGCTTTTATTTCTTCATTCCCATTGCTGTCTGCTCCTTTCGCTAAGTGGAAGAAAATAGATCCCTTCAAAAGGATGTGGACCTTAGTCACCCAGATATCTAAAACAATTAAAGAACACACCGTCAATGTCAACATGCCTCTACCTGTTATTTAAATGGAGATATTAGGCTGTTGAAAGAAATCTCCATTGAAACATTGGACAAAGGAACTGGATACAGCTATATGTCAAGCACTTGTACATGAATATTTACACAGCATAATTTCATGGTCTGAAGGTCATTCTGTCTCCACTCTACTCATACAAACCAAACCCTGAAGCTAAACTGGGCTTACTTGTGAAACATTGAAGTTGATGTTGTGATCTGGAATGCACCACTTGAAAAGGTGATGGATGCGTATTCAACAGCAATATTCAAAAGAGAATTGGATAAAACTTGTAGGGAAAATTCTTAGAGGGGTGGGAGAAGAGCAAGTGAGTGGGACTAATTGGCCAATCTCCTGAAAAGCCGGCACAGATACAATGGGCTGAATGACCTCCTCCCGAGCTGGAGGCTTCTATACAATTCTAATAAAATGTCCATATTTATTGGGGGCCATTTTGTCAGAACACCTAGCGGCCATTAACTTCACTTCCCAGCAGCACACATTTAGAACATGCCCCCACCGCCTCCCCCTCTCCCCATTTAGGCTTTAATGTAGATTCCACTTGAGGGTCTGATACAGCTCTGTACATTCTGATAGCGTTGCCTGGCCAACAATTCAGCAACCTGGGTTTCCAGTCAGCACCAACAACTTGCACTTATATAGCGCCTTTAATGTAGTGAAGCATCCTGAGGCTCTTCATAGGTGCATTAACAGACAAAATTGACACCGAGCCATTGAAAGAGATATTAGGAGAGGTTACACAAGACCACAAGAAATAGGACAAAGAGTAGGCCATTTGGCCCCTCGAGCCTGCTCTGCCATTCCACGAGATCATTATTGATCTGATTGTGATCTTAACTCCACTTTCCTGCCTGTCCCCCATAACCCTTGGCTCCCTTGTAGGGCAAAAATCTGTCTCCCTCAGCCTTGATCACATTCAATGACTCAGCCTCCATTGATCTTTGGGGAAAAAAGTTCCACAGATTGTTGAGCCTCTGAGAGTAAAGATACTCTTAATCTCCATTTTAAATAGGAGGCCCCTTATCTGAAACCATGGCTCCTAATTCTAGATTCCCCCATGAGAGGGAACATTCTCCCAGCATCCACCCTGCCATTTAATCACTCCTACTCTCCACCTTATCATAGAGCTTGCCCCTTGGTTGTTTTCTCTCACCACCACTGCCCCCCTCCTCCTTTCCTTGGCTTCATACTTGTTTAAAACCTGTTAAATCTCCAGTTCTGGTGAAATCTAATATGTTTCAATCTCTCAATATATCAACATCTCTTCTGCATGTGACCTAAATCGGATGGTTGCAATACCTGCTCATCACCTCGATACTTGTTAATGACAGTGATGCTGCTGAACTTAATGGGGCCATTTACATAGAAATTGAACAGTTAATCACAGCAAACTGATTGAAGCCAGGCAGGTAGTCAGAACGGAACATGAAAAGGTCCTTAAATGGCTAAGCCAAAGGAAGACAACTAGAGAACATGCTAACCAACCAACAGCCGATCTTGCATCCAGTTTACCATTCACATGCAGAAAAGATTGTGTATGAGCTTTTCTAAAACTGTATTCTGTGTATAATCGCCTAAAAAAGACCCACATGGCAAGAGCTTCAGAAAGAAGACAGAAGATATATACTGAAGGGAAGAGTCCCAGTGAACCAAGTAGGAAGATCTTTGTCAAAGATCACTCCTACAGTCATCTCAGATATGCCACTGACAGGGTAACTGTATGATTTAATTGAAACTGTTTTGTTTAAAATTCTCAATGAAGGTGTTGGATTTAATGTGAGATTGTGTTGATCATTATTCTCATTCCCAGAATCTAAGAAAGAGGTCAAATCACCAACTGAGGAGAGGTACAGAGGCAGAGAGGTTTAGGGTGGGAATTCCTGACTGTAGGGCCTAGAAAGCTGAAGGTACGGCCAGTAAATGTGGAATGAAGAAAACTGGGAATGCGCAAGAGACCAGAATTGAAGGAGTGCATAGGTCTTGGAGCATTATGGGACTGAAGGAGATTACAGAAATAGGGAGGAGCCAGGCCATGAAGGGATTTGAAAACAAGGATGAGTATAAGAAGATATTGGGTCAGATGAGCAGAAGCTTGGTCAAAGAGGTAGGTTTTAAAGAGTGACTTAAAGGAGAAAAGAAGTGGGGAGGTTTAGGGTGGAATGAGGTCAAAGGAGTGAGACAAAAGGCATGGTTATCTATACGTATATCACCTCTACCAAAGGATGGAAATAAATCTGAAAACAGAGCCTTAGCATTTTATCATTGCAGAGCCTAACAGATAGCTGGAATAATCAGCCAGATATCTAAGGCGCAAAGTTTAGGATTGTTTAAATTAAAGATTATTCTCCCGCATGCAAGCAAATGCAGGAAGAAAATAATTGGGGAAAAAACTGCTGTTTGACTAATGGGCAAGAATCATCTAAGCAGTGACAACTGGGTGTCCTCCAATTCTCCAGCTTGCATGGGAAAATGACACACCATGAGGGTGGGTGCATTGGGCAGCCAACAGCGGGACATAAGGGCAGGACGGTTGGAGCCGGGAGGTCACGTGATGAAACTTCCTGGAATGTGTCCAAATAGAGTTGGCAAGCCTAGTGAAATATGCTTTTATTCAGGGGTAAATCACCAAGAGTTTGAGTTTGCTGTATTTCCCTCCATGGGTTGAGGGACCTTGGTTTCGGTGATTGGATTGGAATGAGGAAATTACAATACAGTGTAAAGAGGATGAACTGTAAAGAAGGAATCAATCTCTATAACGAGACAGACAGAGAGGTAAAAGGAGCTGCCATGTAGTAAAGGATACAGAGGTGCAGGAATCTTTCCACTAATAAAGAGAAAAGCTGGGTTAAGATATAACCCCTTCCTCAGAAAAGATTGGTGAAGGTTGTACATTTGCAACATTAACCCAGCCATCCTCTTCCAAACACAGACAGGCCTGTTGGATATTCCAGACCTCTCGGCACACTTTCCATCATTTGCAATTATTATTTTTTCTGGTGAAGGCAACAAGGTTATTTTGAGCTCCTTGGTGTTTCTTAAATCCAGTCTTTTCATTTTCTCCTCCAATTTCCGTTGGGACAGCAATTATTCTGGGCGGAAGGGGCTATAAAGAAGCTTTACACTGTAACAATAATTGCACTGCAAGAATAATGTATTGACTATAGAGCACTTCGGGATGTTCTGAGATCAAGAAAGGTGCCTTATAAATGCAAGCCTCTCGTTCTTTACTGTTTGGCATGTATTTCCAGTCCCGTCGTAAGTCAATGGACCACTGGCTGAGCCACCGATCTCCGGCGGCGAGTTCCACCATGATGGGGCTGGGAAATCCCGACCAAAGTTAAATGTCTATGCAGCGAAGTACACTTCTAAAACTGATTTCTTTATCCCAACAGGACGATTTATCTCAAGCTTACAACGCTGGGATAAAAGGAGTTGGATTTGGTGGCGTAATTACAAGGGAACTGAGGGAAAAAAATGCTTGATCAGAAGCTCAACAACATTCAGAACAAAGCAGCTCACTTGATCGGCACCCTTTTCACCCATTTTCAAAATTAGCCGTGCCAGAAGACAGCAACAAAATGTTTGTGATAATTAATGAAAATGATTTTTTTTTTAAATAAGCTTGCTGATGGTGAGAGTCCTTTATTACCTCTTAATTGGAAATACCTGCCCTGTGATGGTGCTGTGATACCTTTCCCACCTGGGAGTGCGAACATTTCATCAGTACCAACTTCGGTTAAAATTAAAGGAAAAGTCACACCTTCTCCGAGCTCAAAGTGCTTCCCTGATCACACGTCCCAATTCTCTTGTGCACAGCCTGGAAAGAAACTGCACTGTATCCAGTTTTTGCTGTCTCATTTAAGAAACGATATAAATTCGTTAGAAGCAGTTCAGAGCAGATTCACTCGACTGATTCCCGGGATGAGGGGTTTATCTTATGAGGAAGCATTGGACATGTTGGGCCTGTACCCATTGGAGTTCAGAAGATTGAAAATTGATCTCACTGAAACATGTAAGATCCTGAGGGGACTTGACAGGGTGGATGCTGAATGGGTGCTTCCTCTTGTGGGGTAGATTAGAACAAGGGTACAGAGATTAAAAATAAGGTGGAGATGAGGAGAATTTTTCTCTCTCAGGGAGTTGTGCGTCTTTGGAACTCTCTTTGCTAGAGAGCACCGGAGGCAGGGTCATAAATATGTTTAAGGCTGAATTAGATAGACTCTTGCTTAACAAGGGTGTCAAAGATTATTGGGGGTAGGCAGGAATGTGGAGCTGGGGGCACCATCAGGTCAGCAATTATTTTACTGAAGAGTGGAGAAGGCTCAAGGGGCCAAATGGCCTCTTCCTGCTCCGAATAGCTTATGTTTGTAAGATTCTGCTGTTCAAGACCAGCTTTAGGCCGCAGCCCCACGTGAACAGTTAATATTGTTTCATGTCCTTGTGCAATTTGGGCAGATTTTTCAAGTGGACTATTGTAGTTCTGTTTTTAGTTTGTTTTTTTAAAAATCCTGGTCCACGGATAATGCCAGGGAGGGTAACTGGTTTGGCAAAGGCATCAGCACCCACATCAGTGCCAGGTAAAGAAGCTAAATGGCCAAAGTAAAACAAATCAGGTGGGCTCCACTGGCATATGTTCTCTTCCTCCCCATCTGATTTCCCTGTAACCCCATTAGGGTCAAGGTGACCGATAATCCTGGGCACAGAAATCTGCTCCTAGATTCAGTTTTGATTTGTTGCCAATAGTTTGGGAGTCAGTCTATATAGTTATTGCAACAAGGAATACTGTGGCTACAAAAGCAGGTCAGAGGCTAGGAATCATGCAATGAGTAACTCACCTCCTGACTCCCCAAAGCCTGTCCACCATCTGCAAGGCACTAGTCAGGAGTGTGATGGAATACTCCCCTTTTGCCTGGATGGATGCAGCTCCAACAACACTCAAGAAGCTGGACACCGTCCAGGACAAAGCAGCCACTTGATTGGCATCCCATCCACAAACATTCACTCCCTCCACCACCAACCCACAGTAGCAGCAGTGTGTACCATCTACAAGAGGCACTGCAGGAATTCACCAAGGCTCCTTCGACAGCACCTTCCAAACCCACAACCACTATCATCTAGAAGGACAAGGGCAGCAGATAGATGGGAGAACCACCACCTGGAGGTTCCCCTCCAAGCCACACAGCATCCTGACTTGGAAATATATTATCGTTCCTTCACTGTCACTGGGTCAAACTCCTGGAACTCCCTCCCTAACATCACTGTGGGTGTACCTACACCACATGGACTGCAGCGGTTCAAGAAGGCAGCTCATCACCGCCTTCTCAAGAGCAACTAGGGATTGGCAATAAATGCTGGCCCAGCCAATGATGCCCACATCCCATGAATGAATAAAAAAAAATTGTCTCTAAAAAGCACCATTAATGTATAAAATGTCCCAAGGTGCTTCACAGGAGCGTTACCAAATACAATTTGACACTGATCTGTATAAGGAGATATTAGGGCAGGATATCAAAAGTTTGGACAAAGTTGGGCGTTTTAAGGGGTGTCTTAAAGGAGAAAAGAGAGCTGGACAGGTGGGGAGGTGCAGGGAGGATACTTCAGAGTTTAGTGCTGCAATAATAACATTAATATGATGCGGGCGGTTATTGTTGCTGGATGCATTGTGAAAATAGGAAGAATCAGAAGACCAAACAGAGCACTGATAGTAGATTTGCCAAACTCCATTAGGATTCCATTGGTTCCCCACTTGCGCTGTGGAACACAACCAAAGTGAGAGTCCCGCGGCAAAAACAGAATTACCTGGAAAAACTCAGTAGGTCTGGCAGCATCGGTGGAGAAGAGCAAAGTTGACGTTTCGAGTCCTCATGACCTCAACTTTGCTCTTCTCCGCCGATGCTGCCAGACCTGCTGAGTTTTTCCAGGTAATTCTGTTTTGGTTTTGGATTTCCAGCATCCGCAGTTTTTTTTGTTTTTATATTTATATGAGAGTCCCGCGGACCCCCTGTCAGCTGCTGGCGCTGTAATATGCAAGGAACTCCCGGGCAGCTTTCAACGCCGGAATCTCAGTGCAGATCCGAAAGAGTTTCTGTCTCTACTGTGGCCCCCCTCCCCCACCCCCTTCCTATTTTTTGGTAAGGCCCAGGACTCAGGGCAACATCGGAGCAAGGTGGCGTTCTGTCCGGCTGCAGCTTGGACCGGGGGCGCTAACTGAAGAATGTGAAAAAACAAACAGTTCAGGCTATCAGTACACCCAGTGACAGGCAGCACCAGGGCCCAAGTCAGGAATCGTTCTCAGAGCATTAGCAGGTCATACAGCAGAGATAACACTGAGCTGCAGTTGGACAGATAGGATGCTAATTGCCTCAAAGCATTAAACTCCTGATGTGAGAACATTGCCAGGTCAAATCAGTGGTTGCTTCGTGCATTTTTTTCAGTTTTGATTTTATTTTTAGTTGTCTTTTATCCCCCCTCCTCCCCTGAAGATTCTGTCTGCTTGTCGGCTTCCACAAGCACCAGCTGCTCTCTCTGCAACTCCACTTCAACAGAAAAAGAGAACGTGCGTTTCTACAGGGCCTCGGGTAACCACAGGACGTCTCAAAGCACCTTACAGCCGATAAAGTGCTTTGGAACTGTACTTTCTGCTGTAATGTTCCACTTCTGCTCCTATTTTGCATGTTAGCATGTAGGGAGCCCAGCAGTGAATTCACGCACAGCAAGCCCCCACAAAGAGCAATGTGATAATGGCCAGTTCCTCCAATTTAGTGATGTTGATTGAGGGATTGGTCAGGATAACAGGGATAACCGCCCCACACCCCCACCCCACCTCCCCCTCCCACCACCACGCAGGTGCTCTTCTTCAAATTGTGTCATGGGATCTTTTTAATCCACCTGAGACAGCAGACAGGGCCTCAGTTTGGTTCCTCATGCAAAAGACAGCACCCCAACTGCAGCACTGGAGGGTCAGCCAGTCAATGGAGCAGGACCTAAACCCGCAACTTTCTGACTCAGAGGCTTGAGTGCTATCCACTTAGCCATGACTGATATCGAGCCTATCATTCAGCCCAAGAATAAATATATAATTCTCCTGATGTTAGCTATTCCACTTTTATCCTGCCAATTCAGCTGTGCTGAAATGAGGGAATATTAAACTGGACATTTTCTTGGATCCGTTTAATAACAATGTCATAGTGCACAATATCTTATAGGCAAATAATACTAAATGAAAAGGGCCTGCCTAACTCATTAATCCTCTCAATTCCTGGATTTTGAAGGAAAGATTCTAATCTAGGATCTCTGAAGAGGGTGCAGCTTACCCCCTTCAACAGAGGAGCCTGAATAAGGGAGTGTCTCTGTCTGATTTATAACATTCAGGGGTTAAAGCAGGTTCAATGTTTGAGGCCTGTAATGGTGTTTAATTTAAACACAAGTGAGACAATTCAATCCAGTATCAATCATTATTAATCATCGGCACCAAAAAACCTCTCAATTGTTTGATCTCTTTTAGCTGAGTGTTCGGGGCTGTATACGGACATGAAGATATGAAAGGTCCAACTGGTTCATCCAACCTGTAACAACAACAACTCAAATTTATGTAGTACCTTAAATAGTAAAAAAAAATCCCAAAATACTGCCTACGGGAATTACCAGATGAATTTTGACACTGAGCCATAAACAGAGACCTGAGGACAGGTAATCAAAAGCGTAATCAATGAGGTAGATTTTAAGGCGCTTCATAAGAAGATAAGGGGCAGGATTTTTCCCCCTTTGGGGGCGAAGTTGAAGTGTGGGTGCGCACAGGCGCACCTCTGATTAGTGCCCCCGATTGGGGGCATGCCGCCATTTTACATGGGTGGGCCAATTAAGGCCTGCCCAGCATGACATCCGCACATAAGCGCTATGCGCTCCCTGTGCGGGTTGGAGGGAATCCCGAGGCTAAGTGCTGCCTCAGGGAGATCGTCTCCACAGCAAAAAATATTAATAATAGAAAAAAAAAATTCCCTGACGTCTCCCCTTGTGTGACACTGTCACATGAGTTGGGACATGTCCATAACTTTTTTAAAAACTTTAATTAAATTTTTTAAATCCCTACATGAAACCTCATCTCGCCGGTGGATGAGGTTTGATGCTTTTTCTGATGCCCGCCTGGGCTCCTGGCCTGCCTGCCAACCTTAAGGCTGGACGGGCAGGTCCATTAATTGCTTCAACGACTCTGTCAATGGCCTCAATCGGCCACTGACAGGTCGGCGGGCCCGCAGCTGATTTTGCTGCGTCCCCGCCTACCGGGAAATTTAAATGGGGCGCAGTGACGTCAAGAGTTCCGCCCGACATCACCGCGCATCATTTTACATGTCGGCAAGCAGGCCCCGCACCCCACCCCCCTACCCCCACTCACCAACGGGAAAATCCCTGCCCAAGATATAGGTGCAGGAGTAGGCCATACAGACCCTCGAGCTTGCTCCACTAGTCAATAAGATCATTGCTGATATGATTGTGGCCTTAAGTCCACTTTCCTGCCTGAACCAATAGCCCTCAACTCCCTTGTCTGTCTAACTCAGCCTTGAGTATATTCAATGGCCCAGCTTCCACTGCTCTCCAGGGAAGAGAATTCCAAACACTAGCGACCCTCTGAGAGAAGAAATTCCTCCTCATCTCTGTCTAAAATGGATGTGTTGGTTGGCGACACGTTTCCCATATTTTAGGGTTTAACCACTGGCCTCCTCCGTGTGGCCATAGAATCTTACAAGACAGAAGGAGACCATCTTTGAAAATCTTTCACCATAGGGGTGAAGGAAAAAGGGAAAAAGGAATATGGGGACAACGTGGGCTCGCAGAATTAGTACTACTGTCTGTGTGGTAAATAAACGTCCAACAGCTTGTGTCTATGTTGTAATTTCCACCTACTTCTATGTCGCTCTGGGAATAAAACAGCGTCAGGTAAAATAACATATGAACCCAGCAATAATATTCTTTTCCCACTTTAATTGTTTTATTTAGTGCCAAGTAAAGGGAAGCATGAACATTTCCAACCGGCTTACTGAGGGAGAAATATGTCCTGGACAATACGATGAAATTGGGGATGGTGAATCCGAACCACATCTTTCACTACTTCACGGGCCCAGTGTAAAATGTGCCCCTGGTGCATCATTGTCTGTTTATTTCCCCAAGGTGCATTTCACTGGCACTGCAAAACTATATACTACCCAAGGTTGAAACGCCAATTTTGGTGAGGGCATTCAGAAATTAATTTGTAAATGTTTGAAGTAAATTGCAGTGGTCCCTAAAAAGCTCACATACTTTCTTTAAAAGTTGGAAAATCGCACAGTGAGCTTTGTCGAACATACTTATCACTTCTACGAAAGTCTGAATCCTGTGGAGGGGGGTGGTGTTTGTGTCAGGGATCGTTACCAAAGAAAATCAACTGGAAGCATATTTCTCACTTATAGTTTACATTATTGAAACGGTTATTTATATATCAGTGATTCAAGTGTCAAGAAGAGAATTGGGGAGGCTCGTGTCTGAAGTATGCTGTGGAAAGTGCCAGACCATTTGATAAGTGAGTTGCAGATGTGCCTGTGCTCTCTCAGTGTGGAATGTTAGGTAAAGATTTTAAAGGCCAGCATCATCACCGATTCTTTCCCCATCCCTCACATTCCACAGACATTCCTACCAAGAGACCAGATCACGAGATGCTGAAGTCTCAGAACTAAACTTATGTTTATCCGTTCTCTGGGCAGGTAAATGCTTTAACTGAAAGTGTGACAATGAAGGTTTGCTTTTATATAGCACTTTTCATTACCATTGCACGTCTCAAAGCACTTTACAGACAATTAAGTACTTTTGAAGTGTGAGCACCGTTGTAATGTAGAAAACACAGAAGCCCATTTGTACACAGCAAACTCCCACAAACAGCAATGTGATAATGATCAGATGAATCTTATTTATGATGTTGAATGAGGGATAAATATTGGCCAGGCAGTGGGAATAACTCCGCTGTTCTTCTTCGAAATAGTGCCACAGGGCCTTTTACATCCAGACAAACAGACAGAGGGGGACTCGGTTTAACACTACATCGGAAATGTAGCACCTCCAACACTGCAGCACTCCCTCAGTATGACACTGGAGCATCAGCCTTGATCTTTGTGCTCAAGCCCTGGAGTAGGATTTGAACCCAGAACATTATGATTCAGAGGTGAGAGTGCTACCAACTGAGTAATGGCTGATGCGCCTGTGAGAGATGCAAATCTTCCCACCTGTCTGCCAAAGAACGATGATTTGTCTTCGAGCAAGTCAGCAAGGAACTGTGGGAACCAATTTGCACCCAGCAAGCTCATCAGCAGCAATGTCAAAATGATCAGATTGTCTACTTTTGTAATGTTGGCCAAGGTGGCCTCAAGAGTTTGGAGAGGGCCTACTTCCATTTTACTACAGTGCATCCCAGCAGGATGAAATGGCTCAAGATGAAAAGGAACTGAAGCCCACCTTCAAATGAAGTGGGAAGGAAGAACATAAATTCAAAAGCTATTATCGCCAAGAATAATCTGAACAAACCCACTCACTAATAGGTTTATAAAGTGAGCTCATTACTCAGTAGGAAATGAAGAGAACAGCAGCTACATTCTTGGAATGTTTGTGTTTTTGTGTTGGGTAGTGAGACAACAGGGCAGAATTTCTTCAAGCTTCGAATGGGAATCAATCTACCAGCCACTTTAAAAACGTAAACAGTTTGAAAGAATTATCATTAAAGTCATTTCAGGAATTCCGCTCCCACCCGTCATTTGTCTTAATCTTGCAAAATAATTTGTTTAAACAACTTTTGCCGATGGCATCATTAAGAGTGCTTCTTTGGGACTGAAGGCCCTGATTGGGTGTCACTTGGGGCCAATGGAGCCAAGGGTCACTGAAAGCCACACCCTGGCATAAGTGGTCGGATGCATTTATTTTTAATCCATTCATGGGATGAAGGCATAGTCAGCATTTATTGCCCATCCTCAGTTGCCCTTGAGAAGGTGGTAGTGAGCTGCCTTCTTGAACCGCTGCAGTCCATGTGGTTTAAGTACACCTACAGTGCTGTTAAGGAGCGAGTTCCAGGATTTTGACCCAGTGACAGTGAAGGAACAGCTATATATTTCCAAGTCAGGATAGCGAGTGGCTTGAAGGGGAACTTCCTGGTGGTGGTGTTCCCATCCATCTGCTGCCCTTGTCCTTCGAGATGGGAGCGATCGTGGGTTTGGATGGTGCTATTAAGGAGGCGTGGTGAGTTCCTGCAATGCATCTTGAAGATGGTACATGCTGCTTGCCACTGTTCAACAGTGGTGGGGGGAGTGAATGTTTGTGGATGGGGTGCCAATCAAGCGGCTGCTTTGTCCTGGATGGTGTCAAGCTTCTTGAGTGTTGTTGGAGCTGCATTCATCCAGGCAAGTGGAGAGTATTCCATCACACCCCTGACTTATCCCTCGTAGATGGTGGACAAGCTTTGGGGTGTTAGGAGGTGAGTTACTCGTCACAGGATTCTTAGCCTCTGATCTGCTTTTGTAGCCACAGTGTTTATATGGCTAGTCTAATTCAGTTTCTGGTCAATGGTAATGCCCAGGGTGTTGATACTGGGGCATTCAGTGATGGTAATGCCATTGAATGTCATGGGGCGATGGTTAGATTCTCTGTTGTTGGAGATAGTCATTGCCTGGCACTTGTATGGCATGAATATTAATTACCACTTGTCAGCCCAAGTCTGGATATTGTCCAGGTCTTGCTGAATTTGGACATGGACTGCTTCAATATCTGAGGAGTCGCGAATGGTGCTGAACTTTGTGCAATCATTTTTTTTATTCATTCAAGGGATGTGGGCTTCGTTTGCTGGGCCAGCATTTATTGCCCATCCCTATTTGCCCTTGAGAAGGTGGTGGTGAGCTACCTTCTTGAACCGCTGCAGTCCATGTGGTGTAGGTACACCCACAGTGCTGTTAGGGAGGGAGTTCCAGGATTTTGATCCAGCGACAGTGAAGGAACGGCGATATATTTCCAAGTCAGGATGGTGAGTGACTGGAGGGGAACTTCTAGGTGGTGGTGTTCCCATCTGTCTGCTGCCCTTGTCTTTCTAGGTGGTAGTGGTCGTGGGTTTGGAGTATAATTCTGCTACTGCTGATGGCTCACAGCACCTCATGGATGCCCAATCTTGAGTTAAGCAAACATCCTCACTTCTGACCTTATGATGGAAGGAAGGCCATTGATGGAGCAGCTGAAGATGGTTGGGCCTAGGACACTACCCTGAGGAACTCCTGCAGTGATGGTCTGGAACTGAGATGATTGACCTCCAACAACCACAACCATCTTCCACTGGGCCAGGTATGATTCCAACCAGGGGTGAGTTTTCCCCCTGATTCCCATTGACTCCAGTTTTGCTAGGGCTCCTTGATGCCACACTTAGTCAAATGCAGTCTTGATGTCAAGGGCAAGTCACTCTCACCTCATCTTGGGAGTTCAGCTCTTTTGTCCATGTTAGAACCAAGGCTATAATGATGTCAGGGGCTGAGTGGCCCTGGCAACACCCAAACTGAGTGTCTGTGAACAGGTTATTGCTAGGCAAGCACTACTTGATAGTGGTGTTGATGACCCCTTCTAACGCTTTACTGGGAAAATACATTTCTGACACTGGTAAACCTTCTGAGGTTAAGGGGACGCTTCCTCCACCTTGTCTCACTTCAGATGCTTCCCGAGAGCTGATGGAGGCCACAAAATGCCTCAAGAATGAGCAGGACCAGGGTTTTGGAGATTCCACCACCCCAACCCCACTCACCCCTCCACATTGTGAGGCTGAAAATAAAAATAATGTCAGCTTCGTCTTCAGAGTCAATGACCCAAGTCTTCTGGACCATTAACTTGAGAACCGCTCTGCTTCTCCACCTCTCTCCCTACCACTAAGACCCTCCTTAAAACCTACTCCTTTGACAATGCTTTTAGTCACTTGGCCTAATGCCTCATGCTTTTTGACTCGGCATCAAATTTTGTTGATTACTCTCCTGTGAAGTGCAGTATTGGGACGCTTTACTGCATTAGAAACGCTGAGGAGAGAATTTTTGGCTCGGCGAGTGGGGGTGGGGCATTAAGTGGCACGGGGTGATGCTGGGCGTGCGTCCCAACATCACCACGCATCGTTTAGATTTTCAGTTCGGCGGGTGTGCAGCCAAGTCGACTGCGTGCCCACAAAACTGTCAAAAGCCGTGAAGGTCATTTAGCTTTCAATGCAAATAATTAATGAAGCTGCCCGTCCAACATTAAGGTTGGCGGTGGGGGGCTGGGGGTGGGGGGACAGGCGAAGATCCCCGGCGGCTTTCGCATTTTTCTTGGAACCTCATCCACGGGCGGGATGAGGTTTCATGAATGATTTAAAATTTTCACAAAAAATGTCAATAGAATGAATGCATGTGTTCCATCTCATGTGACAATTTTGCATGAGGGGACATGTCCTAAAAAAATTTCCTGCCCCTTTATTAAACTTTTTACGCTTTAAGCTTATCTCCCTGAGGCACCTCTGTGCCCCAGGGAGATTTCTGCACTCGTTCGCGTGCACGTTTCCGGGTGCATGTCACGCTGGGCAGGGCTTAATTGGCCTGCCCACATAAAATGGCGGCGCGCATCCAATCGGGGGCGCAGATCAGGTCCTCACCCGCCCCGCACAACCCCTCCGACAGGGAGAAAATTCTCCCCCAAATTGTTGTTTTGTTGTTGTTGAACATGAAGGAAAGCGAAGAAATAGTAGTTATACTGTGAAAGAGAAAGATGAACAAAGGTGTGGTAAAGTGGAGTGCTATGTATCTTTAAGAAAATATAGTTAGTTGACCATGTGACTGTATTGACCAATTGCTACACAGCGCGGGGCTTCTGGGTAACTGGAAGTCTAGAGCTGGAGGGGATTGAAGAAGCACATGTGGTGTTAGTGCACTGTCCTTAGTTCCAATAAACCACCAATGTTTCTTCAGTTAATCGGTCTCTCTGCCTACATTGGTTCAAGCATAAACTAACGTGTTAACATCAAGGGCACAGCTAGCATGCACCGGACAAAGCGAACCTGATAAACAAAAACGTAAAACTGGCGATGAGGATAAACCGGATCAATTGAGGGCAATCAAGAAAGCCACGGTCAGCCAGCTACGTTACTTCACCACGACCTTGAAAGCTGTTTGAAAGCGCAGTCTCCTTGGTCATCGGGTATGCTGCAGTTTGGGCATCTTGAACCATTCAGCCCTGTCTCCGATGACTGGTCTCACTACGTCGAACACCTATGTTACAACTAATGACATTGCAGGAGAGGACATGAAGAAGGCGATTCTTTTGTCCTCATAAGGGAGTTATATATAACTCTTGGGGCAAATGGGATCAAAGGATATGAGGAGAAAGCGGGAGCAGGCTATTGAAAACAAAAACAGAATTACCTGGAAAAACTCAGCAGGTCTGGCAGCATTGGCGGAGAAGAAAAGAGTTGACGTTTTGAGTCCTCATGACCCTTCGACAGTTCTGTCGAAGGGTCATGAGGACTCGAAAGGTCAACTCTTTTCTTCTCCGCCGATGCTGCCAGACCTGCTGAGTTTTTCCAGGTAATTCTGTTTTTGTTTTGGATTTCCAGCATCCGCAGTTTTTTTGTTTTTATAGCAGGCTATTGAGTTGGATGATCAGCCATGATCATAAAGAATGGCAGAACAGGCTCGAAGGGCTGAATGGCCTACTCCTGCTCCTAGTTCCTATGTTTCTATGCTTCATACAGACTGATCCACAGCCTCACGTCATCTAATACTCCCGCTACGAAGACTTTCGACGAGCTGGTAAACATTATAAAAAACCACCTGAAACCAAAGCCCTCAGTCACTATGAAGTGTTTTAAATTCAATTCAAGGAATAGGCTCCTAGGAGAGATAATCGCTGGCTATGTAGCTGCTTTAAAGGGATTAACGGAATATTGAGAGTTCGGAACTTCAATTAATGACATGTTGAGAAACCGACTGATATGCAGAATCAGGAACGATGCTATTCAAAAGCGATTGCTATCTGAAACTTATCTAGACTTCAGTAAGGCATTGGAATTGGCAACAGTTGTTAGAGACTCGGAGGCAATAAAAAATACACAAAATGGCGCCGTCCATCTTGTAAGGCAGGAAGGGCCGGTAACAAAAGGTGGGATACGCCCACTATGTACAGACCACTGAAGAACAACAGTACTGCAGTGAAAACCCACAACATTAATGAGAGAAATGCATCCAGGCAGCCTGCAGGCGATCGACAGTTCAGAAATATCAAATGCTTTCTCTGCCACCCCAATGGTCACATAATGCGGCACCGACAATATCGGCTGAGACAGCATTTTAAAAACAAAGGTAGAAATCGCGAAATCTGTCTCGTTGAAGAACCAGAGGATGCAGAATCTGACACCTATTCATTATACAACCTGGAAGTGGGTGGAACTGAGCCAATCCAGGTCATCATTAGAGTCAATGAACAACCCATCAAGATGGAGTCGATACTGGGACATCGAGGTCTGTCATAGGAGAGCATACGTTCAGACACTTGAATAAAGGAATCCACTCTATAAGTTTGGAAGAATTGGACAATAAATTAAAAACATATACGGGCAAAGAAATAAGAGTGAAAGGGATATGTCAGGTCTTGGTGCAGTTTGGGGATCAGTCTGCAAATTTACTCCTTATAGTAGTAGTTGGGGCAGGCCCGTTTAATTGGTCACAACTGGCTCAAAAAGATTAAATTGCAATGGGCCGAGATTTTTCAAATCAGAACGAGAAACTTGCAGGAATTGTTACAAAAGTACACTTCCATTTTCAGTGACGAGCTAGGAAGGATTCGTGGGCTACAAGCCAAAATCCACGTAGACCCTAATGCAACCCCCAGGTTTATCAGAGCCAGATGAGTCCCTTATGCTCTACAAGGTGGAGACCGAGATAAACAGGCCGGAAAAGTTGTGTATCTTACAACCGATGTATTTTTCCAAGTGGGTGGACCCATTGTACCTGTACTGAAGCCAGACCAAAGTGTTCACTTATGTGGTGACTATGAGTTAACTGTAAACAGTGTGACCAAACTTAGTAGGCACCCGATACCAAAGATTGACGAATTATATTCGAAATTGGCAGTGGGTATCACATATTCAAAACTCGACATGAGCCACGCCTATCAGCAGGTAGAGTTGGAAGAAGGCTCTAGGGATCCACATCGAGGATTGTATTATTGGACTTGACTGGCCTTTGGGGTCTCATCGGTGTGAGCTGTTTTCCAGCATACCAAGGAAAATCTGCTTCAGGGACTGCCCCATGTCATTGTTTATCTGGATGATGTCTTCATCACTGGACGAATTAACGAAGAACACTTAGCTAATTTGGAGGAGGTGCTGAAATGCTTCTCACAAACAGAGGTGCACTTGAAGCAAGAAAAATGTCTTTTCCAAGCCAAAGAGGTAGTTTACTTGGGCCTTAAGGTTGACGCTCAGGGTCTACATCCTGTGGTAGAAGAGGTCAAGGTTATTCACGAGGCACCTGCACTGAGAAAACACTGCAGAACTAAAGGCCTTCTTAGGAATGATTAACTACAATGGGTGATTTCTCCCAAATCTATCAACCGTACTGGCTCCGTCATACACATTGCTTAAGATAAACCGTAAATAGATTAGGCAAGTTCCGCATCAGGATGTGTTTCTGAAGGGAAAGCAATTGCTAAGATCATTGGCCCTACTGGTCCACTTTGACCCAAAGAAAGGATTGATTTTAACTTGCGACGCATCCCCTCATGGAGTAGGGGCTGTACTTTCACATCGGATGGTGAATGGCTCCGAACGACCCATTGGTTATACATCTCACACACTCAGTGCTGCAGAGCGACGATATTCTCAAATTGAGAAGGAGGGTTTGTCTGTTGTGTTTGGTGTTCGGAGATTCCATCAATCCCTCCACGGTCGCCATTTTCACATTATATCCGACCACAAGCTTCTGCTGGGATTATTTGGAGAGGATAAGGTGATACCCCCCATTACACCTGCTCGCATCCAGAGATAGGCACTGATATTGGCTGCTTATGAACACTCTTTTATTCACCAGATAGGAAACCAGATCACACAAGCTGACGCCCTGAGCTGCCTCCCCCTGCCAAATAACAACGAGAATGTTCCAATTCCCCAGGAACTTGTCTTAGTACAAAATTTTTTGGATTCCTCCCCTGTCTAAGCCAAACAAATCCGTGAGTGGATGAGCCGAGATTCGCTTTTATCTCACATCTGGACGCAGGTTTTGAATGGATGGTCGGGCAAGCCAAAGTCTGATGACATGAAGCCTTATTTCAATCACAGATATGAGCTCACCTGTCAGGATGGCATATTGCTCTGGGGAGCGAGGGTTATTGTGTCCCCAAGAGCACAAAGGCCATTACTGGCCAGATGACATAGGGCTCACCTTGGCATTAGTAGGATGAAGATGCTTGGGAGCAGCTACTTGTGGTGGTCAGGGATGGACAAGGACATCGAAACCCTGGTTAAAAGTTGTCTCAATGCCAGCAGCTACAAAAGCTACCCCGCTTAGCTCCATTGCACCCCCGGGAATGGCCAGGGCGGCCATGGGTGCGTCTCCATGTCGACTATGTGAGGCCCTTCTTGGGCACAATGTTCCTTTTACTAATAGACGCCCACTCCAAGTGGATCAATGTCTATGAAGTCCGGTCATCCACGTCTGTGCTGCCACCATAGACTGTTTGTGACAGAGGTTTGCAGTGCATGGGTTACCGGAGATGCTCATGTCAGACAACAGTACTGTATTTACCGGCAGGGAGTTCCACAGGTTTACAACCCTCAACGGAATAATTCATATCAAAACCTTGCTTTACCCACCCTGCTTCTAATGGCTGGGCTGAGCGGGCAGTCCAAACTTTTGAGTCCGGGATGAAAAAGCTGGACGGGGATTCCATCAGCACTAGATTGTCACGGTTCCTGTCGCATACTGTGCGATGCCACACACGACCACCGGTATTGCCCCTACTGAATTACTAATGAATTACCTTTGCACCCGTCCAACTCTTATCAGGCTGAATTTGTGGGGACGGGTGGAGAGAAGCCAAGAGGCCCAAAGGCCAGACATGACGGCCATAATCATGAAAGAAGTTTCACGGTGGGAGACACAGTTCTCGCAAAGAATTTTGGAGAGGGGCCCAATTGGCTATTAGACGAAGTGAGTGCCTTGACAGGACCCCTCTCCTATAGTGTGTCAGTAAACAGCTGAATAATTAGGCAACACGTGGGTCAGCTCCGGAGAAGAGAGACAGTCCCACAAGAAGGAATTCCATCATCACTTACCTGATTGAAGAAGCACACATGGGGTTAAGTTTTTAGCTCAGCAGGCGGGCGTCCACCCAACCTAACCGAGCGTCCAATGATGCACTGGGCAGGTGTCCTGAAGTCGTCACTCACTCGCACAATATTTCAGTCTGCGGGTGTGCCCTAGAGTCTGCAGCACGCCCGTCAACAATTAAACGGCCTGTTAAGGCTGTTAAATGATGGATTAACTTGAATTTTTTTGCTGCCCGTCCAATCCCACAGACGGATGAGGTTTCCTAAAGCAAGCAAAGCTAAAATAAAGATTTTAAAACTTAATTAATAACATGTCCCTGCTCATGCGACAGAGTCACATGAGGGGACATGTTTCATGTCATTTTTATTCTCTTTCGGTTTTTTTCTCCCCTAACACTTCGTCTCCCTGAGGCAGCTCTGGTGCCTCAGGGAGATTATGAAGGGCGCACGAGCGAAGGTCATGCTCGCCCGGCTTGCACTCCCACCCCAATCCTCCCCACCACCTGCACAGACAGCGCTGAGCGCTGCCGCTCGCATTTCATGCTGGACGGGCCTTAATTGGCCCACCAGTGCTGAATTGCCTTCTGGTCCCGATCACAGGCTTCCCACCAAACCCGCCTGACATGGGTGAAATTCTGCCCATGCTGTTCGTGCACTGTTCTTAGTTCCAATAAACCACCCGCGTTTGTTCAGTTAATCAGTCTCTCTGCCTATATTGTTTCAGGCACCAACTAATGAGTGACTATCAAGAGTGCAGCTAGCGTTCGCTGGATAAAGCGAACCTGATAATGAAAAACATAAAAAAGGACACAAGACAGATGGAGAGGGTGATAAGAGGGAGGGAGAGAGAACAAGAATGAAGGAGTATAATATGGATTTCAGGTAAGCATTTATATACAAGGGGGAGATGGGGGTGTAATGGTAATGTGTGCTAGCAATCCAGTAAGCCCAGTCAAATGCTCTGTGGACATGGGTTCACATCTCACCATAGTAGTTTGTGGAACTGGGAACATTTTTGTGATGTAAAAAAATCCATCTCGTCGACTAATATCCTTCACGGAAGGAACCTAGTCTGATCTGGTCTGGCCTACATGTGACTCCAGACCACCGCAATGTGATTGAGTCTGAAATGGCCTCGCAAGCCACTCAGTTCGAGGGCAGTTAGGTGATGGGCAACAAACGCCAGCCACGCCCATGAAAGAATCGAACAAAAACTATTGAAGGTCCCATAGAACTGAAATTGTATTCCTGCACAAATGGCAGGGAGGAGGTCAGAGCGTCCAAAAAAAAAGGGTGTTTTTGAATTCTTAATTTTCAGTGCTTGTCAGAATTTCTAACCCCTGTAAGATAGCAAAAAAATTTCAGAGGCACAGAAAGAGATCATCAGCCATTGTGTCTGTGGATTCCCTGAATACATAAAAGAAGATGAGAAACGACGAATAAAAAATGCCTTATGTATAGCGTCACTCAAAAAACGGTTCAACTCTGCAGTCAGTTTTCTCAGAACTAAATGTTAATCTATGTTCAACTCCCTGTCTCCCTCACTTTCTATCTCTAGCTCTTAACTTGTTTGTTCATTTGTTTTTGGGTCACTACTGTATTTATTTTCCTACCCAATGATCCATTTATCACTCTATTAGTAGCTTAGTGACTTTCTGAACTAATAATCCAAAGGCCTGGATTAATGACTTGGAAACACGAGCTCTGATCCCATCACCAAAGCGACTAGGAACTTAAATTCAATTGGTTAAATAAAACCTGGATTTAAAAAGCTAATATCAGTAGGGGCTGCCATGAAACTACCAGATAATCATAAAATCATTGCTAAAAACAGATTATCTGATTATTATCTCCTTGTGGGAGTTGATGTGAGCAAATTAGCTGCCATCGTTTCTACTTTGCAACTGTGGCTACACTTCAAAAAGTACTTCACTGGCTGTAAAGCACTCTGAGACATACTGAGGTTGTGAAAGGCGCCATATGAATGAAAGTTCTTCCTTTCTTCCAGCTCAATGGACCAGCAGGCTTTTCCTGTGCATTATTTTCGCACCTCGGTATCATTAAAAAAAACCCAAACTGACCCTGGAGCTCGGGAACTCCCAAGTTGCGATGAACATCGGACTTCCTGCGCACGCGCAGCTCGGCGCCTTCAAGCTCCTCGGGCCCAGGGCAGGCCCTGTGTGCCTGCGACTAGAGGAAAACGAAGTAGAGCCAGGAAAACCCGGGTCAGGTGACCCGGGTGCAGAGCACCATAGCCAAGATGTGTCCAAGAGAAAGGGACAAGGGAGAGGTCCCAAAAGGAAGTCCCAGGTAAGGGACAAAGACAGGGGACAGAAACAGGTCCTAGTTAAGTTCAGTGAAAAGGAAGGAGAAGAGCAACAGGCTGCAAATTAGAAAAAGGGCTGGGGGAAGCAGGTTTTAATTGAAGAGGGCCCGGAAGAAGCCCTGAAAATCCAAAAAGGCTGCCGAAGGTTGGCAAATCCATGCTGTGGGCCATTGGGGCAACGGTACATCCGTGAAGCAGTTGTATTCTGCTTGGCACCGCCGAAGAGCTGAAATTCTGCTTATAGGTTGATGCTTGAGTGTAGTCGGGAATCCAGGGCAACGGAATCTCGGAAGGTAAGATTGAAATCCTGCGAGGTTGGCCATCGTTGAAGCCGTCTGGGTTGGAGCAACTTGTGGAGGGAATTCCAAGGTGGAATCTTCAAAGTTGAAGATTCAAAACACTCGTGAGAGAGACAAAGTTTCAGTGAGATTGGCTGACTCACGGTGTTACTGACATCAGGGTGGGTTGTTGAGAAATCCATGGTATCTCTTTTGGTCACATCTGTCATTTATTGGGTAGTCTGGTGTGTCCAACCACAGTTTGCCTGTTAATTCACATGTACTTCATACTTACCCTGAGTGTTAGAGTGTAAGATAGATATTCTAAATTGTTTTATCTTTCTGACCTCGTGTAGTAAAGTTTGTTTTGGCTTGTTCAGAATCCGTGAAATCTTGTGGCTTTATTCTCTTAGCCAGTGTCTTTACTCTCAGACTTTGTCTACTTTAAACAAAATGTTATTGGTCCCTAACAGGATCTCTCTAACCTGGCCATGGATCATAACAGTATGACTGAAGGTTTGTGAATGCTTCTTTCAGGAGGAGAAATATTACATCAGCCTGACTCTATGGGCCTGCATGCATCTAAGCACTTTTCTATTTGCAGGAAACTAACAGACATAATAGCTAATCAGCTTTATTATTCTTTGAAAGCTTTTGCCTACCTTGGGGTATCTGGTTTGAAGAGTGTTCCTGGTGATATAGATAGTACAATAATTGCGGGCCCAGATAAAAGGAATGGACAGTAAGGGAATCAAGGGCTATGGGGAAAAGGCAGTAAAGTGGAATTCAGGATTATCACATCAGCCATGATCTCATTGAATGGCAGAGCAGACTCAATGGGCTGAATGGCCTACTTCTGCTCCTACATCTTATGGTCTTATAGAATGTGTAGAATATCATAAAGCTGAACTATAAATCTAACCACAGTGGAATATAAAATAAACCATCAATACCGTCAAGTCCAAACAGGAATGTAAAAAAACTCCTTTAAAACCTAATTACCGTAAGACTTTTGTGTAAAATACACCAATGTCATTAAGATTGACCATGAAACCCAATTCAATGCTATGAACGTACTATGAAATCCAACAGCTGCACAAAACTGCAATGTAAAACCCAGCAACAATGATAGAAGAATGATAATGATAAGGGCTCTCACAGGTTCCAATGAGATGAGAAACCAAAATCCTCAGATCCCAAAACACTGTTCAAAGAAGAGCAGCCAGTGTCCTATCTAACATTTATCCTTCAACCAACAGCAACATCATCAAAACAAATGATCCAGTTGTTAATCACACTGCTATTTGTGAAAATTCACTGCGTGCAGTTTGGCTGCAACAGATGACATTGACACTTCTAAAGTACTACATTGATTGCAAAATGCTTTTGGACATCTGGAGGCTGTGAAAGGCATTATATAAATACAAATTCTTTCTTAACAGCAAGTTGAATAAGTGCCACCATGAGCATTTCACCTTGGCAACCAGATTGTCTGCATGTCAACGTTTGTCCTTATAAAGTCCTCAGCTTTACTGCCGCTACCGCCATGTGTAAGGCATCCCAGAACACACCTGCATCGTGTTCCTGTACATGAGTGTATAGTGTGATGTGGTCCAATCACTTATGACTGAAAACTGTAGGGGAGCCACTCTATAATGCACAAACATTTTTCTATGTGAGCGTGGAGTGAGAAGTGTTTGTGCGTGAAGATTGTGGACCCACCAAAACACAGCCATGATTGAGGCAACAATTTTGCCTCTGTGTAGAAACTGTGTTAACACAAGAACGTAAGAAATAGGAGTAGGTTTGGCCCTACAGTCTGTGGAGCCTGCTCCACCATTCAATACGATCATGGTTGATTTTTGGCTTCAACTCTACTTTCCTGCCTGCTCCCCACATCCTTCAATTCCCTAAGAGACTGAAGACCTGTCTATCTCAGCCTTAAATATATTCAACAACGGAGCACCCTCAACCCTCTGGAGAATTCCAAAGACTTACAACCCCTTAGGTGCAGAAATTTGTCCTCTCGCTCTTTTAAACCCCACAGGACATTGTTTCATGTATAAGGACAGCATTCTTCATCAGTGTCTGTCTCAGTGAGACTTTATTGTGCTAGTTGGATATGGCAGCCTATAGACCGCTTGCTCCATGGCAGAGTCACATGATTATGGCAAGCTAGGTAGCACACTTAGTAAGATTGCATTTTCAAAAGCGCAAACATCCCCCTTTTCATATCAAACAAAAGATACAAACATCCCCCTTTTCCTAGCGAAGAGAAAACACATTTGCATACACGACCCTGTGTGACTGTGAATTACACGAGTTATGCACTATACGCCCACTGTCCTCAGGCATTAATAACTGTTTGATCCACTATTCAGTCTCTGCACATGCATTGCACACATAGTCTTTAAACCTTGCAGATCTCTTAATGGTAGGCATGCGCATTGACATCAGCTGTTCATCTAGGTGATGTTCCTTGTCTGGAGAGTGTCATTCCCATGACCGTTGTTGACTTGGTGACTGTTGTTGTTCTATTGCAGATGTTGGGGACTCATGGACCTCTGGGATTGATGGTAGTTCTGTACTCAGTACAGCTGATGAGATCCCTTCTCCCTAACCACCTGATTGCTGTGAAGGAACAGCTTCACTGGTTGCTCAAATGTGCCAGCGGTTGTCCCGGTATATTTGGTTGTTCACTTCCAATGTGTACAATCAAGGTGACAATTTCTCTACGCATGTGCCAAGTTTCCATGTGGGCTGACTCCTGTTGATAGCATTGAAGGTTTGCATCCTGACTGGATCTCCAATGCTCAACTCTGGCAATGGTTTGGCAGTCTCATCAAAATAACATTTGGCATTCTGCTGCTTCACCTTGATCTTTTCACTCATGCCTGTTACTACTTCTCGTTTCAGTAGCTTTTTTGCTATTGGAAGAGTAGTTTGCATGCGGCATGACATCAGTCTCTGGACTTTCTACTTTCTATTCCTTCAGTCGGTGTGTTTCTCTCCTCCAGGATTGTCTTGTATACATCTATGCCAGATTTGCTCAATTTCTTGACAAGTCCTTTGGCAATTTTTACTGCCGCCTCAGCCTTTCCATTCAACTGGGTATAGTGCGGAGAAGATGTGTCGTGCTGAATTTCCCATCCTTTGTGAATTCTTCACTTATGAACTGAGGGCCATTGTCTCTCATCACAACATCTGGATTGGCCTACTGATTAAAGTGTGCCTTCAGGCATTCTACTATTTCTCCTTTCATCATTGATGTCAGTTGGTCCGACTCCCGGTAGTCAGGATAGTAGTCAACAGTGATAAGATAATCAGTTCCTGCCAAAGTGAAAAGGTCTTCTCCCAGCTTCATCCATGGTCTGTCTGGGGTGTGATGTGTCATCAGCGGGTCTCTAGCTTGTTTAGCTTGGTACTCATTACACCCACCACACTGGCCAATGTGGTCTTTAATTTCATTGCTCATGTTTGGCCAGTAAGGCACATCGCTTGCCTTTCTCAGAGTCGATTCAATTCCTCGACGGCTTGCATGAATACATTTCAGCATCTCTCCTTTCATCTCCTTAGGGAAACAGGATACCATCTTGGGTTGTCAGTTCAACTTGGTAGGCTCAATATGCTCTTGTGTGTTTTTGTTGCTCTCAGGCCATCCTTTCGTCACTACTTCTTGTAGCGCTTGGAGAGTTGCATCATGCTGGGTAGTTTGCTTGGTTTGAGCAAGGTGCTTGTCTGTCAGATTCAATGCCTCTGCTAGGTTAATGACTCCCAGCTGCTGCTTCACGTTGAATCTGGAAGATGTCCCATTCTGTTGTGGCATCCTCAACCTTCTTAATGGGGAGCGCTGCACTTGACAGCCTATCTACGATGTACATCTGTTTTCCATGCTCGTATGTCATGTCCAGATGACATCTTTGTAAACAAAGTAACATTCTTCGCAGGTGCTTTGGAGCAGATAATAGCGGTTTGTGAAAAATGCTTTAAGAGGCTTTTGGTCGGACTCCATTGTTACTTTGTCTCTCCCAAACGTATTGAGGAAAATACTCACAACAAAAACAATAGCCAGGCACTCTTTCTTGATCCGAGTATAGTATCGTTTAGCTTACTTTAGTGTCCTGGATGCAAATGCGACTGGTTGTCCTTTGCTGCGTTATGGTTGCTCCCAGGCCCATCTCGCTGAAAGGTGGCTTAATAATTGATGTCATAGTACCTCAGCACTGGCACTGTCATCACTAGTTGTTTGATTTTAGTGAGCGCTGTTTCTTATTCTGTTTCCAAATACCACTGCACCTCTTTGGCAGTGAGCCGGCATAATGGTTCACACTCAGACAACAAATTGGGCAAAAAGTTTGCTAAATAGTTCATGAGTCCAACAAATCATTTCACACCTGCTTGGCTCTGCATCGCTTCTTCAGCTCTCACCTTGCTAGATCCGGGTGAAGACGTTTTGCTATCAATACATGAACTACATACTTGACTTCAGGCATCTTCAATTGCAATTTTTTGGTGTTCAGCTTCAGGTTCATCTGGCTCTCTCTCTCCATCAATCATATTAAATTCTGATCATGGTTAGCTATGGCTTCTTCCATTATGTCTCCACACCCAAAGGCTAGTAGGTCATCCACTATGGCTTCCATTCCAGGAAGATCACTAACTATCTCATGCTGTCTTCGTTGATACTATTCTGGAGCCATGAAAATGCCAAACGGCATGTGTATCCCCTGAATGGCATCCAGGATGTAATTAAGAAGCTGCTGCTTTCATGCATCTTCATATGCCAGTAACCATACTTCACATCTAGTGTAGTGAGTATCTTTGTCTTGACAAGTTGTGGCAAAATTCCTTCGATAGTTGGCATGGGGTACTGATCTATGGGGTACTTCAGCATCTATGCACACTCTCAGCTTTCCAGCTTGTTTCACTATTACCGTGCTGCTAATCCTGGCTGTGGGAGTTGTCACATTTTTGATTACTCCCCTGTTTTCCAGCTCTTCTATCTTGTCTTTTAGGCTTGACATGGGAGCAGCTGGAACTCTTCTCGCCAGATGCTGAATTGATCTTGTACTCTCATCTACTTCAAGATGATATTCTCCTGGTAGACATCCCAACCCTGTAAACATATCCTTTTACTCCTCCAGGATCTGTTCTGCCGTGTGTGACACATTATAAATCTTTGTTGGCACATTCAGGATTACCAGTCCAAGCTTTAGGCTTGCTTCAGCTGAGATGAGTGGCTGTTGTGTCCCATCTATGACCTGGAACTCCACATCTACCTTCTTGCCATTGCATTGAGTTGTCAGCATAATTTGTCCTTTCAGTATGGGTACTGCACCGTCATAAAGCCTGAATCCCAGTTTTGAGGACTACATTTTCAGATTGCCATGTTGAGCCATTTCACACAGATCTGTGAAGTGTCCATTTGGCATTCCTTGTTTACCTGATACTCTTTCTCTGCAGTCATCGTGGTAACAGCCACAAATCATTTGTTGCCTATAGACTTGACTGAACCAACCTGTTGTATGGTATATAGTTGTTCACCAGGCTCATCTGCTGATATCTCTCCGTGGCCATCTGTATAGGCGTGTTTTGTTTTTTTCTGGCAAACACTTGTGTGCAAAATGATTCTGCTTCTTGCTGTTAAAACACTGCTTTCCCCATGCTTGACAATCCTTCTTTCTCTGTGCATGCTGTCCTCTGCAGTATTTGCATCCTGCCCTGTGTCTGCAATTGCTCTGCTCTTTCGGCTTGGACTGTCTCTTAACATGACGTATCTCCTGATCTGCTCTGCCACACATATGCTCCAGCTGACATTTCACAACTTCCACATTTTGACACATGTCTATCACTTTCTTTAGTATCAGTTTGTCATCCTTCAGCAGACTTGCTCTCACCAAGCGGTCGCTCAAACCTAAGACTGATATATTCTTAACCAGATCATCTTTTAGCTTTCCAAATTCACAAGGTCTGAAAGCTGTATTACTGCCATCATGTAACATTCAATGGTCTCATTTTCACTCTGAGCTCTAGTGTTGGATACATAGCGTTCATAAGTAATATTCACGCAGGCTTCAAAATATGCATTCGGGGCATTCAAAATCTCTGTCATCTGTTTCCTTTGTTTATCGGATAGATTTAGTGTGGAATACAATTTGTAGTCCCTCCCCAGCAGTGTTAGAAGTGTAGCTACTCATACCAGCTCTTGCTTATTAATTAAATCCGTTGCAATCTTGTAGTTTTGCCTTTGCAAGTGGAAAAACTGCCAGTTTTTCCATGCATCGCTTCTCAATTCAACTGGGAGATGGGACTAGAAAATTTACTACAGCCATTTTACTTACTCAGTAATTTTCTTGCAGCCTTTGTCTGTGTTTCCTTTGTTCTTTTTCTGTAGCTCAATGCTATTCCTTTGTACAATTTTTAGTAGCTTTCTGCAGATTTGAACTTTTCTGTGTGCCTTTTTTAGCCATGTCTTCTCTGCAGCCAGGATGTTACTCGCAGCTTTTGTTTTGGCCCTTTCTTCAGCAGCTTTTTTGCAGATTTGAACCAGTGTTCCTGGGTTCTCAATGCCTTCTCTGCACAATTTCCAGGGTTCAAAAATCTATTTTTTCTTCACTTCCTGACACCATGTTTCATGTATAAAGACATAGTCTTCACCAGTGTCTGCTTCAATGAGAGGCTTTATCGAACTAGTTAGAAATGGTAGCCTACAATCAGCTTTCCAAAAGACAGATTCACATGACTATGGTGAGCTAGGCGGTACACTTAGTAAGATTGCATTTTCAAAACCCCGAACAGGTATAGACCCAATTTACTCAACCTCTCATCATAGGAAAACTGTCTCATCCCAGAAACCAATCTAGTGAACCTTCACTGTACCGCCTCCAGGGATCAAATGAAATGAAGCATACAGCTTTGTACCAAAGTAAAGAAACTAAACAAACCCAAGGTCGCCCACCCCACCCACTTCTCAGGTCTCTGCATTTCAATTTGTTTTTTTTTGAAGGAGTTAGCCACACACTTGTGGAGGCAATGTAACTTGTATTGTGTCCATATATCTCTGACACACACCCACCGTCAGTATAGGCACCATTTGCTGCCTCCTCAGTTCAGATCAGAAAGTTTTGTCCTCAGGAACAGGAGTAGAGCATTCAAAGTAATATGGTTGGCCAGATTATCAATGAATTGGCTTAGTCAGCTCATACATGCCCATGTGTTCAGTCACTCTGTCCCTGATGGTAGATTGCATTAACTTCCCACAATTGATGTTAAACTGACAGGGCTGCGATTGCCTGGTTTCTTTCTCCCTTCCTTGTGAAATTTTGGAGTGACATTTGCATTTTTCAAATTCAAAGGCACAATTTCTGAATCTAGAGGGCTGTGGGAAATTATTACTGATGTATCCGCAATTCCCTCATCCTGTTCTTTTAACACCCTAAGATGGAAACTAGGATGGAGATTTGCCTAATTTAAGTATCACTATTTTCTCCACTATCTTTTTTTTAACTTTTATTATGTCCAGCAAGTTCCTCTTTTTGACTTATTTTTAGTTTCCCTTGCACCTTATCCTCCAATCTGAAAATGAATACATTGCCCTCATTTGCTATTTTCTTGCTATCCATTATCATCCCAACTCCATCTGTCTTTAATGAGTCCACATTCCCCTTTGACAATTCCTGTTTGCTGAATATATTGATAAAAAAAAACTTATACTGTTAGCTCTGATGTCCTTTGCAATTTCTTTTCATAGTCTCTAGTCACCGCCATGCTGCAGATTTTGCCATTGAAATAATAGCAAGATTATCAGCGATCACCATTATTAAAGAGTAAGTCAGACAGAGACCTCTAATTTCCACATTTGCACAGTTAAACATGGAAATCAGGAAGCTGCTGTCCAAGGTGCCTTGCTCCTCCAGAAGCTTCACTACACAGGTACCCTGCCAAGAGAGATACCCAGAATTCAAACATAGAGAAGGGTGTGACTTTGGAGTGCTTACCCATTTGATACCCATTAAACACACAAAAAAGTTAGGGCTTGTCCATTCAAGTGTAAGTCAAATTTTAACAGAGTGATTTAAGTCTTAATTACTGTCAAACAGCCTCTCTGGCACTGAAAATTAACTTTTATAAACATGGAGTCACATTCCTTCAGATTTCAATTATTGTTGAAGAGTTCTTAAAAAGGATAAAAAGTATTTATTTTTCTCTCTCTTTCTGGCTTTTATTTCTCCCTCTCTCTCTTTTAACCTTACCTTTATTATCCTCTCTTTATTTTCCTTTTAATGCAGTATTTAACGTTCAATAAATTATTCTAGGTGTCTTTTATCTGATTGGGTTAGGAGGCTCACATTCCTTTCCCTGTTCTCACAGATCCCAGATCCCTTTAGAGGACACTGCACTGCTTGGATTCTTAATAACTGTAACCTGCAGTTAGAAAGCACATTAACAATTCTCTCAGCGAATGTAGGTGTAATGAATAACTAATGCTGTTCCATCGTCACTGACCAGAAAACCCTGACCAAGCTCCCCAGTGTAATACACGATTTAAACAGCTTCGTCGCGTGAAATTTGTGAGGATAGTTCAAATCGTATAAGCTGCCTCATCTATTATTATAAAGAAAATGGCAAATTCCCACATTTCCTTCTGGTGATGAGTGATTTGACTTTCCCCATCAAAATGGCAATCTCGCAAAAGTAGCAAAGAACATTTGGATAAAACTAAACCAGAGAAAAGAAAGACTTTTCTCATATTATAATATATACAATGTCTTTCACATCTTCATGGTGTCCCAAAGTCCTCACAGCCAACTTTTGAAGTGTTACCATGTTAGAAATGCAGCAGCCAATTTACACACAGCTAGTTCCCACAAACAGCAATGACCAGATAATCTGTTTCCAATATGTTTGTTGAGGGAAGATTATTGGCCAGGGCACCAGGGATAAATCCTCTGCTCTTCTTTGAAATAGTACCACGGGATCTTTTACATCCAACCGATAAAGCAGACTAGGCATTGGTTTAGCATCTTATCCAAAAGGCAGCACCTCTCAGTGTTTCCCTAGAGTGTCAACCCAGACCTTAGCACTCAAGTCTCTGGAGTGGGGCTCAAATACTCAAATGTTCTCATTCAAAGACAAGGGTGTTACTCACTGAACTACATCTGACAGTACAGGGAAAGCACAAAATCCGAATTGTAGTTTGAATTGAAAAGAACAGGAATTACACGCAGAATGAGGGCTAATATTTAATGTCAAATGTTTGTTTGAAAGTTTGACACTCCAGCCTTTGGTTGTCTCAACCTCACTAGCAGCCTCACTCACTGGCATAAATACCACCAACCGCTGAGCAGAGTGTCATAAAACAGTGTTATAAAAAATGTGCAATGAGACAGGATTAATTCATGACCTCATAGTGAAGGCACCCATAGGTAGTAGTGACCATAGTACGATTGAATTTTACATTCAGTTTGAAGGAGAGAGGAATGGATCTAAGACTAGTGCTTTAAACTTAAATAAAGGCAACTGTGGGGGCACGAAGACAGAGCTGACAAAGTGAACAGGGAAATTAGGTTAAAGGATAGTAGAGATGCAGTGGCAGAAATTTAAGGAGGTATTTCAGAATACTTAGAAAACATACATTTCGGTGAGAAAGAAAGATTCTAAGAGAAGGACAAACTCAGGAAGTTAAAGATAGTATCAAATTGAAAGAAAAAGCATATAATTCTTTGAAGATGAGTGGTGGGTCAGAATATTGAACAGAATATACAGAATAGCAAAGAATGACAAAAAGATTAATAAGGAGGGAGAAATTAGTGTGTGAAAGATAGCTAGCTAGAAATATAAAAACAGATAGTGTTTCTGCAGGTATTTAAAAAAGAAGAGTAAATAAAGTGAATGTTGGTCCTCTATGGTGTGAGTCTGGGAAATTAATAATGGAGAAAAGGAAATGGCTGAAAAATTGAACATTTTGCCTCTGTCAGGGGTACAAATAACATCCCAGAAATAATAATGAATCAGGAGGTGAAAGGGAGGAAGGAACTTAAAACAAACCCAATCACCAGGGAAAGAGTACTGAGAAAATTATCAGAACTAAAAGCTGACAAGTCTCTTGGTCATGATGGACTTCATCCTAGGGCCTTAAGAGAAGTGTCTGCTGGGATAGCAGGTGCATGGGTTTTAATTTTCCAAAATTTCTTAGATTCTGGAAAGGTCCCATCATAATGGAAAATAGTGAATGTAACTCCTCTATTCAAGAAAGGAAGGAGACAAAAAGCAAGAAACTATAGGCCAGTTAGATCTTTTGTAGAGAAATTGCTGGCATCGATTATTAAGGAGGTTATGGCAGGGTAATCAAGCAGAGTCAACAAGGTTTTGTGAAAGGGAAATTATTGGAGTTCTTTGAGAAAGTAACAAGCAACGTAGATAAAGGGAGACCTGTGGATGTTCTGTACTCAGATTTCCAGAAGGCATTTGACAAGGTGTCACATTAAAGGTTACTACACAAAATAAGAGCTCATGGTGTAGGGGTAACATATTACCATGGATAGCAGATTGGCTAGCTAACAGGAAGCAGAGAATAGGGATAAATGGGGTTTTTTCAGGTTGGCAAGATGTGACAAGTGGAGTGCCACAGGAATAAATGCTGGAGCCTCAGCTAATTACAAGTTATAGCAATGACTTGGGGGAAGGGACCAAATGTATGGTTGCTGAATTTGCTGATGACACAAAGATAACTAGGAAAATAAGTTGTGAAGAGGACTTAGGAGTCTGCAAAGGGACATAGGTTAAGTGAATGGGCAAAAATTCAGCAGATGGAGTATAATGTGGGAAAACGTGAATTTTCCACTTTGGCAGGAAGGATGGAAAAGCAGCACATTATTGAAATGAAGAGTGACTGCAGAGCTCTGAGGTACAGAGGGATCTGGGTGTCAGGGTACATGAATCACAAAAAGTTAGTACGCAGGAACAGCAAGTGATTAGAAAAGCAAATGGAATGTTGTCATTTATTGCAAGGGGAATAGGATCTAAGAGTACAGATGTTTTGCCGCAGTTGTACAGGGCATTGGTGAGGCCACATCTATAGTACCATGCACTGTTTTGGTCTCCTTATTTAAGAAAAGATATAAATGCATTAAAAGCAGTTCAAAGAGGGTTCACTCAACTGATACTGGGATGGGGTGGGGGCGCTTTCTTACAAGGAAAGGTTGAACAGGGTGGGCATGTATTTATTGGAGTTTAGAAGATTGAAAGGTAATCTAATTGAAACATATAAGATCCTGAGTAGACTTGACAGGATGGATGCTGAAAGGATGATTCCCCTTGTGGGAGAGAACAGAACCAGGGAGACAGTTTAGAAATAAGGGTTTGCTCATTTAAGAAGAATTTTTTTTCTCTCAGAGGACGGTGATTCTTTCAAACTCTCTTCCCCAGAGAGTGGTGTAGGCAGCACCAATGAATATTTTTAAGGCTAAGTTGGATTGATTGTTGACTAACAAGGGAGTCCGAAGAGTCTGTGCTTTACCCCAGGGACAGCTCCAGAAAGCATATCAGCCTTACCTCCCCAGGCTGGGAGGCCATCACAGAGGACGTCAGTGTGGCTGGCCACCGCACCCACAACGCAATTCAGTGTAGGAAGAGGGTGAATGATCTCATCCGGTCCATCAGGATAAGTTATCCTTCAACTCCCTCCAATATTAAACTCTCACCATGGCATCAGGGCTGCTCTCTTCAGGGATCTCAAGCAACCATTAGTGGTTCACATATCGATACTGATTGCCTCATGGAAACTTTCACATCACCACCATCCCATCTATCAACGCTGCTCACACTCCAGCCTCAGCCCCTTCTGGGGAGGACCCACCACACAGAGGGGACATGCACCTTTCTCAGCCTCTGCTCCATCCCTTCTCAGCACATGCCAACTTGTTGTCTTCATCCAGGGCAAGCTTGCCCACAACGGATGGAAAGATCCCAGACTGGTCGAGGACAGACCCTCACGCAGCTCAAGGAGGGCCGAGCTCGCTGGGGAGGGGGGACAGGGATCGCTCTGTGGGGGAGGGGAGACGGGTTTGTCGCAGCAGCCTAGTATGGATCACACCTCCATCAGTTCATCACATCCTGTCGCTCATAGTGAGTGAGATGCAATCTTGTAATCTGCCTGCTCATGAACTAAAACCCTCCTCTCTCTCTCTTATAGGCGTCAGCAGATCGAGGCCCGCAAGGCTGGGCAAAATAAGCCCCAGTCCCCAGACCACGTCGGATGAGGAAGCGCGTCACTGCGCTCAGCAGCAGCCTCCGCCGGCGCAGAGGCACTCGCCTCGTTGGGGCATAGCTCTGGATTAGTCTCAAGCTCACCCATTGGAGAATGCCTCACTTCCACATCCCCACAGCAGTCGGAGGCAGGGACAGCCCAGGTCTCCAGCACTCAGAACGCAACTGGAGAACCAGCCACCCTCTGAGTCCAAGTCAGAAGATGAGCCACTGCAAGTGTCATTGGCAGGGTGGGAAAATTCATAACATAACATGTGTTATGTTTAAACGCATAAGTATATATGTTTATGTACCTGGTGTGGGACTTAAACCCACAATCTTTTGACTCTGAGGTGAGAGTGCTACCAACAGAGCCACAGCTGCATAGGCATTAATGGCAATTGTCTTACATATGTATTATCATCATTAAAATCTAATCATTTTATTAAAAAGATAATAATGCATTTCATAATGACATAATTTTGTGCTGTTATTTCAAAATATCCAGGCAAAAATGTAAAATAAAAAGAGAAAATGCTGGAAATACTCGGCAGGCCAGGCAGCATCTGAGAGAGAGATCTCCCCAGGCTGTGTATTTCCAGCATTTTCTCTTTTTAATTCCAGGTGTCCAGTATCCTCAGTATTTTGCTTTTGTAGAGCTATAGAGTCATAATCAGACAGAAGGAGACCATTTGGCCCATCGAGTCTATGTCAGCTCTCTGTTAAGGAATCCAGTCAGTCCCATTTCCGCCACCAGCCCATCCCCCCCACCCCCCCCCACCCCCCCCCCCCCCCTCCACCACCACCACCACCACCAACTCTATCCCTGTAGTCTCACAAGTTCATTTCCCTCAAATGCCTATCCAATTTCCTTTAGAAATCAATCATCGTCCCTTCTTCCACCTCCCTCATTGGGCAGTGAGTTCCAGGTCATTACCGCTCGCTAGGTAAGAAAGTTCTTCCCTCACATCCAGCAACCCCCCAACCCCCACCACCACCCCCATCCCCGCCTGCATCTCTTGCAGGCAGAAATGTGGCTGGTTCTTTGAGTGGAGTGTCAGTGAGGGTGCCTGTCCCTTTAAGGAACAGTGACGGCTGGGATTTCCTCTCTGGCTGGTCTGTTTCAGCGGGACTGACGCTATTGTCATTTCAGTGGCTGGGGTCTGTGAGCATCAGTGAACCAGACATAAACGGTGGAACTTTTACACACACACACACACACACACACAGATCACAGCGAGAGAGAGGAGAGGGAAAACAAAAGCCGGATTGATTAGAAAGCCATCCAGCAACTGCCAAAAAAAAAACTAAACCCAAGCGAAGATCTAACTTGAACGAAGAGATCCAGATAATAAGAGTTCAGTTTAATTCACAAGTTAAACCAGCTCCATCACTGAGATCTGGGGAAGATGAGGCTGCTGCTTTTTGCTTGTTTCCTCGGTAAGTCTGTCACTTAATTTTATGTTTTGGATGAATATTTGGGGCAGGAGTGGAGAAGCGTGTAACGGTGCTCTCAAGGGCTAGCCCGCACTATAACTACGCCCCAGTGATGTTATGAAATCACGGTCACAACTTGTTTGCGAGGTGTAGGGGAATTGTAGATGTACTCATCTTTCAAAGGCATTTACGACGATGCTTCATGTAGCGAGCAGAGGAATTCCTATCGCCAAGAGATTACACAGAAGCAGTGGTGTTAACAAGTGTTGGGCTGATCCTGCTGTTTGTACAGTTTGTTATATATGCTGCAACTTTCAGTAAATTAATATTCATGAATAGTTCAGGGCATTGTATGGCTCTCCTTTATGCAATAGCTGTTCGCTTCTTCTGTCTATCGTGCTGGAGTTTTGCAGGATGTGCCTGAATATGTTACTTGCTCTGAGCATACCGGTTGTAAGTTGTTAAATGTCATTCTCACTGAGTTGTCTCTGTACTGGGCTCCCATTCCCCACGCTTATCCCAGTCCCTCAGCATGATGGAGCTCCCCCACCCCCCTCCCCACCCCAGCCCCACTCTCCAAAAGGGGGAATGCAGCCCAGTTGCCGGGAGTCGTGCCCAGCATTGCCCACAGTAGTGTTGAGCAGCCCAGTCAATGCCAACGCCATCCGGACACAATCACTCCGTCTGCTGACACAGTGCTGTGGAGGGACAGTGTCTACTCCTAATGCTTCTAACGCGCTGTCTCGATACAGCATTGTTTGGCAGCACGATTCACTTTTGTGAGGTTGCAACCCCATCAACAGCAGGATTGCCAACTCTGGTTGGGCGTATTCCTGGGCACTTCATCGCGTGAACTCCCAGCTCCAACTGCTCCACCCAGCCAAACAGCCTCCATCCAGACCCGCCTCCAACCTCAATATTGTTTTCTAATCTGCAGGCTGGGTCTCTTCACTCGACAAAATAGAAGGCTGACAGGGTGACTTACCAGAGGTCCTTAAAATGCTGAAAGGGTTTGACATGGGGATACGTAGAGACATAGAGTGACAGAGACCAAAACTAGGGGCCATAAATAGAAGATAGTCACTAATAAATCCATCAGAGAATTCAGGAGGAACTTATTTACCCAGGGTGGTTAGAATGTGGATCTTGCTACCGCACAAAGTAGCTGAGACGAATAACATGGATGCATTTAGGGGGAAGCTAGATAAGTACAAGGTGAGAAAGGATGAGGAGGTTGTGCTGATAAACTGAGATGAAGCGGGATCCAAGGAGGCTTGTGTAGTTTGCAGTGATTCAAGAAGGCAGCTCACCAGCACCTTCTCAAGGGCAATTAGGGATAGGCAATCTCATGTACAAATAAAAAGAATAAACACAGGCAAGGACCAGTTGGGCTGGATGGTCTGTTTCTGTGCTGTAAGTTCTACATACCAAATAAAATGTTCAAAGGCAATGAAAAGATACACATTTTTTTAAATGCTCCAGTGATTTCTCACGTGTATTTCTGACAGCAAGGTTAACCCTTCATTTCCTGGCGACTGCAGCACATGGTGTGCAACAAGTCAGTGTGGCATCAGTTTAAGCCAATAGTTTCCCATAGAGATAACACTGTCAAGAGATGAAGACGACTCTGATATAAAAAAAGCTCCTGGTTTAATTTGTCGCAATGCCAACCTCGTAGAGCTGAAAGCTCAATATCAGGAGGTCACAGTTCTCATATCACATCCCACTCTCCATCCCCAAGTGCTTGTTCAGGGTCAAATGCCAAAAGGGAGCAGAGAACAGGAGTAGGCGATGCCAATGTACACATCGAACACATTACTCAAAATACTAAAACTCAGAATAACTTCCCAACAGATGCCTCATGTAAGAATTCCTTCGAACAGCTGGGATCGTTTAGAGAGGGAACAAAAATGGTTATCACTGCGCTCTTGGGCTTTAATTCTGAAGAACATTGCATTGTGAAGGTCGCCATTATAATTTGGAGGAGTCTGTATCACCTTGCAGAGCAAAAAATAAAAATCCTTCTTGTAAAGCCAAATGCTTGAGAGCAAATAGTGGATTTAAGCCCTGTCATACTGATTGTGAGATTACTCCCATCTGGCCTAAAATTGTAGCTACCCCATCCAGATAGATTCTCTTTCCTCCTCATGGTCTGTGGTGCATTTTAGAGACGGGTCCTGATTCACAGAATCACAGATTCTTTACAGTGCACAAGGAGGCCATTCAGCCCATCGATCCTGCACTGGCTCTCTGAAAGAGCCTTCTACCTCGCCCCACTCCCATGCCTTATCCCCATAACTTTACACATTCTTTCTTTTCAGATAACAATCCAATTCCCTTTTGAATACTGTGAATGAGCCTGCCTCTGCCACCCTCTCGGGACGTTCGTTCCAGATTGCTCCCACCCACCCACTCCCCTGAAAAAGTTTGTCTTTAAAGTTAAAAGTGGTCCCTTTGGGTTTATTTTAAATATTTTGTACATTATGTCTTGTGCAAGTGAGGCTTCCTAGAGTTTGCAATATTTGTAATGAATTCTTTTTTGAAAATTCTTTCTCGTTACCTTCATGGGTGTTTTCAACAATTCAAAGTGAAATAAGATTGATGCCCTCAGTGTTTTTTGTGAATGTGCAAGCAAGTTTTCTACTAACATCACAAGCCTCTGTGGTGTTGCTGATGCACTGGTGACAATTTCAAACCACTTTCTGCTGATAGTGAAGTGGGAGAGCCAGAAAAAAGTTACACCAATGGGTCTAAGCACCCTAATATTTAATGCTTTTAATATTGAAGATTGATGTTCTTCTCCGCAGTCTTGTATCACTTCCCTAAAATGGATTCAGGCTCAGGCAATCCTTGGACTCAAATTACATTACACACTGCATGTCTAATGACAAGCTGAAAAGCTACATCTCATCACAGCCTCCTCTATACGCTGACTTTAATTCACTCTCAACATCTGCAGCACGGGAGTTGACAGGAAATGAATAGCCATTACACCTTGTTGGATTGTGGGCTTTGCCAGCTTTCAAATGGTTGTGAACACTTCTTTGAGAATTTATTGTCTACAGTTGAGAGTGCCATTCAGTGATCTATAGCTGGCATCAGAAAGATACCACACTCAGGTCTGCCTACTATCAGCACAGCTACAGCCTTTGAACATCCCCTGAGTCATCCCAAGGCATGATGAATAATGTTGTATGAGCATGCAGTTCCATTTAGACTTTTAGGACCTTAAGGACGATCATCTCTTCTGAGTTTTTCACAACCCTCCCCTCGCCCATTAATGTTTACATTTTATATTCTGTATAACAAGTGCTGCTTTCTGCTCAAAGCTAGATTGAAAATGATAACAATGGGAAGCTATTTAAAAGGACTGACCCACAACCTATAAATCCAAACCCAAGTAACCCACAATAGTTTTAGTTCCTTCATTGCCATATGATATGATTTTGGATTTCATCAATTTGTTAATGATTTTATGTCAAACGGAATCAGTACATTGCGTTAAGCAGATCCCCTGCAATCACATACATTCCTAGTCAGTGAGCGATAAACCTGGCCTACAGTCTGCAGTATTTCAGATGGAGTTTAGTACCACATCAAGGGATTGAGATTCTTTGGGCCTCCCAACTTACTACACACATAGAAACCCATCCCTATCTTTAAGACTCTGTGAACCAAAGCACCCAGATACCCAAATAAAGGAAGGAAGAACTTGCATTTATATAGCCCCTTTCACAACTTCAGGACGTCATTAAGTGCTTTACAGGCAATTAATTACTTATTTTTAAAAAGTTGAGACACAGTTGTATCATTTGAGCACAGCAAGATTGCACAAACAGCATTGTGATGAATACCCAGGTTACCTGGTCTTTTTTTTTTGGTGTCATTTGAGGGTCAGTCAGGACACTGAGAGAATCACCCTGCTCTCCTTCAAGTACTGTACTACATCAACCACAGAGGACAGATACAGCTTTGGTTTAACATCTTACCCAAAGGACGTTACCTCAGGTAGTGCAGCACTCCCTCAGTACTGTCCTGAAGTGCAAGCCAAGATTACGTGCTCAAGTCTGGAGTGTGTCTTGAACCCACAACATTCTGACTCAGAGAAAAGAGCATTACCACTGACCAGATTAGAGTTTGCCTCCTTGTTATGGATTGCACAAAGGTGCAATGACGTCTCTCTAGTGTTGGGAATGTCCCATTTGCCTAAAACCGCAGATTATCAATTAAAATATAGAGTTCAGTTAGTGAAAGGGTTAAGGGAAATATACATAAGAACAAAGACCATGCAGTGAATAACAAGGTTAGAGGTCATTAAACCACTGAGACGAGGAAAAGGTCTAACTCGTGTGATCGTGGGCATAATACGTAGCAGAAATTAGATAGGTGACTGATAACTGAATAAAGCTTAGGATACAGAAGACTGCAGATAGCCCAGCGTGATTCAGCACCATCAGTAAATAAGGAAAACAACTGGCACAAAGGTCTTGACATCAAAATCTTACCTTGAAGATACATCAGTTGTCAGATACATTCTATCCCAGGACACCTAGCAGGAAATGCTTTGATCCATGATATCCTTTCTTCAGAAGTTTCAGCAAGGCCACAAAAGACGTGTTTAGAATCTTGCTACAAATAGCAAGCAGAGGAAATCTTTTTTCCTCCAACACCTCCCTACTCTCACTTCCCTCCTCCGCACCTCAGCACCAGACTTCAAAAATGTTCAGTGATCATAAGAAGTAGCCACTCGACACACTCCACTTTGCCGCAAATAAGCATTACCATCTAACACCCTCTGAAGATGGACATGGCCATGGGTTTTACCAGCAGCCAAGTCTTCATTGGTGAAGAGTTTGCTTCAGTAATAGCTACAGAGATTGGTTGAGCCTCCTCCTTGATGGTCACACTTCCTTTTAAGTGGTTTTGTTTAACATAATGAATTTATCCATGTTTGACATGTCCCTGAAATCACAATTATCATTTGACATCTGTGCTTTGTGCAAGGTAGACAGAGTTTCATTTAAGCAGCTAAGGTATTAATATCACAGCCTTGACTTTGTGTCCTTCTTTCTTTGAACTTTGGCTCAGCGGTAGAACTCTTGCATCACTGGGTTCAAGCTGCTTCAATGTATTGACCACATGATCTGGGCTGATTCTTCAGTGCAGTACTGAGGAAGCATTGGCGTTGATCCTGGACACTGGAGATAACTCCCCTGCTCTTCTTCAGAATAAAGCCATGACATCTTTCACATCCACCAAAGAAGGCCGATGGGGCCTCGGTTTAACGTCTCATCCAAAAGACTACATCTCTGACATTGCAACCTCAATACTGCACTGAGATGTTAGCCTAGAGTTTGTGTTCAAGCCTCTGGAGTGAGACTTTGGCCCTTACCCTTCTGATTCAGAGGTGAGAATGCTATCACCAAGTTGGTACATGGTGGATAACTGATCAAACTTTTTTGGCCATTTGGCTTTCCTTACTACATGGGTCCTGCCTCTTTTTATTCATCTGGATCATTTTAAATTAGATGCATCACATAATTAATAAAGGACTCAAAAGAGGACCCTGTCATTGGTAGAAAAGTATATTGCCAAGCAACAACAAAAGCCCCAAGCCTGAAGTGTGAGTTAGCTCTCAGAGAATTGAATAATCCTGCTGCAACTTAAAGATTTTCACCAGCTAAACTTAGACTTTCCTAGTCTTTCATTTTTATCTCATCCCCTCTCCCATTCTTTTCGGCTTTGGTGATGTCCTACATGTTGGCCCTTTGCCAAGTTCTCTCAATTTGAAAATAAGGTAACCGGAATAGTACAAAGTATTCAAGGTTGGGGGTGGGGTGGTCTGGCAACACCTCTTGAGGCTTGGATCTCTGTAGCCAATGGTTGAAGCTACATCTGTCTTTCTGGACTAGTTGATGTGGCCTGACCTTGTAACAGACACCAGATATGTTAGTACATCTCAGCTGTGAACTGTATTTTCCCGTCCTTTGGAAAACAGAAGTTTGCAAGTTTACAGCTTTACTTTTGGTAGATTTTAATAAACCCTGCTCCGTGCTGCACGAGTATTGTTCTTCTGGATATTTCATTGGCTGATGCAACATGAGGTCCTTCAGTCAACACTCTGGTTGGGAAAAGGACAAAAAGTTCAGCAGTGTGACATGTCAAATACTTCTGTGTATGGCCAAAAATGGAATAACTCTTGAATTACCCCAGAAGGCATGTAGTAAAAATACCTATGGAAACATGGGGCTGGATTTTATGTGGAGGCTGTGGCCTCTCCCACTGACTGAAAGGTCATGGGCGATCACACCTCTGCCAGCCAGGGAAGCCATGACCAGATTTTACAGTCGTCAGGCAGTTAATTGCCTGACATTGTGGCTTCCGCCCTCATGTGGGAGGATGTCACGCCTCCAAGAGCTGTTGACCAATCAGGTGGCTGGGCAGCTCTCCAGTCCCAGCAGCACCACTGGATGTGGTGGCCATTGCTTGGACTACGGCAGGCCCTCAGCAGGAGGCATGGAGGAGGCTGGACTGGATGGTAAGTGGGGTGGCCTCACTGCGGCCAGTCAGGTAGGCATCAGTGAGAGAGGTGCGCAGGGCACCCAAACAGAAGGCAACTCCTGCCTGAAACCATAACCAGGCCGCTAGGGTTTACCAGCGGGAGCAGGAGGAGGCCCTTAAGTCGCCATTAATTCGTCACTAAGACGACGCAGTTGGTCCAAGGGTAGGAAGACCACCAACACCTCCCTCGCCACTAGTACAATACCAGCAGGGGTGCATATGTGATGAGCAGAGCACTCCCCAGGCCTGCCAGCCCAGTCTCAGGATGACCGGGGGAGTAAAATTCCAGCCATGGAAGCGCTTAAGATGACCAACCCTCCAGGATTGTCCTGGATTCACCCAAAACCTAAACATTGATCTCCAGGAAAATACTGTAAACAAACCCAGAAGAAAGTTTTTGGAGGATTTTTATAAAATATTGAGGGTTTTTTACTTTTCTTTGAGCAGAATCATTTATTAGTCTGAAGAATATTGTGCCTGGCAACAATACACCGTTTGACCGAAAGTCAGGAATCTTCCAGTTAGGTTAGCAAGAGAATGTGTGCTTCCAGTTGCCATGGGAAGTTAGTGCACTATGAGGTTCAACATGTCAGATGACTAATGGTAGGAGCATGGCAGGTGGCATGGTAGAAGGCAGGGGGTCGACCCTCTGGGCATATGTTCCAGCAGAGTTAACAACCATAGGAGCCATTAGCGTGTGGTTGCGAGAATTGTAATGGGAGAATAGAAAAGGAATCTACTGGCAGAAACCACATTCAGTACGTCAACCGGGGCTTTTAGAATATGGGGCTGGATTTTCCCTCTGGGGGGTGGGGTGGGAAGTAGCTGTCAGGACTCTTTCCAGGTCCTGAACCCATTCCTGGGGGCTGGGAAGTGGTCACTCACGGTGATTTTCCCCGGTGCGGCCAATTAATGGCCAGAGGGCAGGTTCACTGTCCAATTAAGGGCAGCAGGCGTGTTCTCAAAGCTGGAGGGCCAATCAGAGGCCTTCCAACTTGAAAGCAGCAGTAGGCCCGCAATGGAAGGTAAGTAAGAGAGAGGGCCCTTCAACACGGAGGCCCCCTGTCTCCAACTTCCTTAAATCTTTCATTAAAAAATTGATTCAGCAACCAGGCCATCACTGCGTGGTAAGGCGTTTAACCCCTCCACAGGGCAACCTGTGGCTGACCCTGCCTCAGGCAGGCTGGGAGCGCTTCTAGGCCTGCCTGGAGTGCTTGCCTCCCTGGCCTGTCATTGGGCGCCTGCCTCCAGGCATCTGATCTAGCTCCCACTGGCTGCAGGAACCTAGAAACCAAGTGGCCTTTAATTGCACTTATTTAGATCCTTAATGAGCCTGATTGGCTACCTGCCACTTGTGGGCGGGTATCACTGGCAGCCCCTGGGTCTGTCTCCTTAAGAATGGCCTGGAGGTAGGTGGAGCCAAGAACCAGCCAATGGGGCTGTTTGTAGCTCACACCTGCCTCCAAACTAGCCACAGAGGGGCTGAGAATCCATCCTTGCAGGTGTCTGAAAAGCATAAGAGTACAAAAAATGGATTTGACAGCACATGTTATTTATCTGGTTTGTCAATGCTTGGTAATTCACACGTCATGCTTTATGTCTGGAGAAATGCAAATACTTAAAGATCCTGTGGAAAATAATGGGCACAAATATTGCTAAAGTGATAGCAAGAACATACTCAAATTTCTCTGCTAACACTTAATGGTCCGCAACTGTCACTTTTAGTCTTGCTTGTTGGGACAGGTCTTAGTTTATTATGGGTTGTGTAGCAATAGGTTGGTTCAGAGCTAACATGCGAATGTCACAGTAATAAACATTAACATTTTCATCAGTCCAAGCAGTTAGATCAGGGGGCCATAGCATTTGGTTGGACTTGGATTTGGAACATTCAGAAAGAAAGAACTTGCACCTTTACAGGTCCAGGCAGTGGATGACCGACTTCCTACCCCCACTTCCGTGCCTACGTTCACGGCCGGGTGTCCTTGGAGCGCGAGCACGCGGTGTCTGCTGGCATGACTGAGGCCTTCCATGCCCGGTGGGCACCACAGGGATTGGAGTGTTTTATCCACCCCTTTAACCACATTTTAATTTCATGTTAATAAGTTTCCTTTAAGATTTTGCTTATCATTTTGCACCATCCCTTTAAGGGGCTGCCTTTTAAAATTTGGCCCTCATTTTGTTAATTTGGTTTAATTGTTTGCTCAAACCTTTAATGCCAAGGCTAATGAGAGAGGTCTTGTGGTGCAAGGGTAGTGTCCCTACCTATGGGCTAAGAACGCTAGGTTCAAGACCCACTTCAGGACTTGGTGACTATGGAAGGTGTGTGCATCATGTGGCCAAGTAGGTTAACTACAGGCCTATAAATCCTTCCAATGTGCCTGATGGCAGGTGGTAGAGAGTGGAGAGTTTCCTGGTCAGCCATGTGATGGAAAGAAAATTGGAGACTCTACCATCACTATCTTGCTCCAGGCTACAACATGCCTATAAAAGTATAAATTGCTATAGCAGGTTAGGCTCCTTGCAAGAGGGGCAGTGTGGATCAGGTTAGTGTCAGCAGCATGGGGCTCAATCCACATTCCAGCTGGCGTGGATTTGGGACTTGCCTCCTTGCCCTAACCATGGTGGAGCTCATAGTGCTGAGTATCAGACCTGCCTTTGAGCAGAGAAGAAGTTTGAAAGCTATGGTGATACTTAGAATGCCTCCTGCTCTTTAAACCAACTACCAGTTGCCACTTCCAAACTGGTTTTTGCTTTTTCATTAAAATGAAATATATAAACATATCCTCCTACAGGTAATGCATCCCCAATCAGCCCTTATTCTCCAGATATGGCTAGTTCTTAATATCCTGAATTGCTGGAAGGCTAGCAGCCTGGAACAACAATTAGCATTTATATAGCACCTGTAAAGTAGTAAGGCCTCCCAATGTGGTTCAGAGGAACAATATCACTGAAAAGTTGGCAGCAAGCCACATAAGGACAGGTTGGTCAGAAGGGTGGATTTTAAGGAGTGACTCGAAGGAGGAAAGAGAGTCGGAGAGGTTTAGGAAGGGAATTCCAGAGTTTAGGGTTGAGTCAGCTAAAGGCACAGCCACCCACACTAGAGCACAGGAAACTGAGGATACACAAGAGGCCAGAGTTGGAGGAGCACAGTGATCTTGGAGGATTGTGAGGCCAAAGGAGGTGATGGAGATAGGGAAATAGGGACGCTATGGAGGGATTTGAACACAAGTCTGAATTCATTGCTGTAACCCACATGGAACGGATCACTGCGTACCTATAGGAAACATGCAATGTGTAAAAGCTGCGCTTAGGCAGCTTCTGTCGGTGGAACATGCTGCACCCAAGTACTAGCACTGTGTCAGGGCAGAGCAGCACATCACATTTCAGACTAAAGCACATGGTAACAGTCAAAATTGGCTGTCAGCCCTTGAATAATTGCTTTTTTTGTGGGATTAAGGAGAATTAAGTCTCCTTAAATATTTCTGATAGTTTCAGTCAGCTTGTTTATTATTTTAATAATTCCTGTAATTTGTTTTTCTTGAAGCTGACAACTTACAAAGCAGGACAACAACAATTTAATTAAAAAGGGAGACAGAATAGAAGGTTCCAGATTTTATATATTAATTTTTTTTCAGGGAGGTGACTGGAACTGGGCTGTCACAAGTGGAAACAATAGATATCCGCTTCAAGGAAACGAGCACTTTTCCTTTCCTGGTTTATCTAGGCTATAATTCAAAAAATATTCCAAATATAACACATATTTTAAAAGTACATTTTTAAATTATTAAATATGATCCAAATGGATATCCAGTCTGGTGAGTAATGAGAGAGATCTTCTCAAACAATATATTTCCACATTCAAAGCTTCTGTCCCCTTCTCTTCTCTCTCTTCCGTGTCAGTAATTCCTAAATTAAGGCATTTATATCTAGAGATCGAATACCATGGGTTAAATCTTCTGCTTCAGCTGTGCAAAGCCCTGGACAGATCAGCACCTGGGGTACTGCGAGCAGTTCTGGGCATCGCACCTCAGGATGGATATGTTGACCTTGGAAAGAGTGCAACATAAATTTATCAGAATGATACCAGGAGCAGAATCTTGTGGAGGTGACGGGGGTCTATGCCGCTGGCTGGAGATCCGGCGAGACCCCCTCTGCCGCCTCTTTGCAGGAAGGACCCCCCCCAACATCTTGTGTCACTCGGGTATTTGGCAGGCCAAGTGCTCTTGGGCCTTTCCCTGGGATCAAGGGCCTTGGGCGGTTTCGGGGGGGGGGAGGTGAAAATCCCATCCATTGAGAGCTGCTGGCAGCTTGACACCCACCCGAGGCGGGTCTCGGATCGCACAGAAACCCCAGTACAGGTGGAGTGACGGCGGGAAGGATGGGGGTGGGGGGGGGGTGGGTGGGGGTCACACGTGAGGGGTGGCCAGTAGCAAGGGCAGAGGGGTGGCTATCAGTGAGCCATCCCCCTTCCCAATGCCAGCTCCCTTCATGAGGCACCGAATGCCCTTTGAACAAGGCCCCTCCACCCAGCACCCTCCCCTCCCCACCACCACCCCCGGGAGACCCCAAGCAACCCCGCATGGGTTTTCTTGTCCTGCTCCCTGCACGGCGAGGCCCCCGCTCGCTATTGGGTTAATAACAGCGGTGGTGGGATGAGACCCTTTCCACCCCGTGCTTAATCAGGCTGGAGGAGGGAAGGTGGCAGCGAGCCCACGTAAATAAACCCCAGCCCGCCGCCAACCTCGCCACGGGGAGAGGGCACAAGTTTCCGCCCCAGGACTCCCAAGGAGTTAAATTGTGAGAAGAGGTTACACAAACTCGGGTTGTATTCCCTTGGATTCAGAAGGTTAAGATGTGCCTCAATTGAATTTTTCAGGTTATTACATGGGCAAGTGTTTCTTCAGGCTGGGAAACCTAGGTCTAAGGGTCACAATCCAGGGGTGGGTGGGCGGGTGGGGGGTGGGGGGGGCGGGGGAGGGGGGGGGGTGGTGAAAGATTATCAGGGGGTAGGCAGGGATGTGAGGTTGAGGTTACATTCAAATCAGCCATGATCCTATTGAATGGCGGAGCAGTCTCGAGGGGCCGAGTGGCCAACTCCTGCCCCTAATTTGAATATTCATGTGTTCATATGATTGAAATTAGGAAACACCACTACCCACAAAGAAGGAGTGGAAAAAGTTTGGAACTCTCTCCAGCAAACATCAATTGATGCCAGATCAATTGTAAATTTGAAACCTGAGATGGCTAGACTTTCGTTAGCCAAGAATGTTAAGGAATTTACAGCAAACGTGGGTAAGTGAAACTAGGTCACAGGTCAGACACGATCCCAAGGGTGGAATAGGCTCAAGGGCTGAACAGGCCTCCTCCTGCACCTTTGTATTATCATTCAAAGTATGTGTGAAGTTGACTTATGTTTTGCTTTTTTTGTTCTCAGGATGTGGGGGAGGCTGATTTGGTCTTACTTATTAGCCATCCCTAGTTGCCCATGAGGGCATTTAGAGTCAACTGCATTGGTATGGGCCTGGAGCTGCATGTAAGCCAGAGAAGGGCAGGTTGGCAGGTTCCATTCCCTGAAGGACATGAATGAATCTGTAGTTTTTTTATGACAATCCAACAAATTTTATGGTCACCTTATCTGGTATCAGCCCATTAATTACTAGATATTTTTGAATTCCATTTCAAATCTTACAATGGTGGGGTTCCTAGTAATAAATTGCTTAGACATCCCTCATTCTTTATAGGACCTCTCTGTCATTTGGTTTACCATTAACTAAAAAAGAGCTGCATTTATATAGCATCTTACCATGTCTCTCACAAACATCTCAAAATATTTCATGTGCAATGACATATGTTGAAGTGCAATAAGTGGGGTTCTGTAGACAAACTGCTAGCTATTGTGCACACAGCAAGATCCCACAAAGAATAATAAGGTGAATGGCCAGTTAACCTAATTTGAATGATATTAGTTGAGGGAGGAATGTTGGCCAGGACACAGGGGAGGACTCCCTCTTTTTCTTGGAATAGACTGGGACAGATACCTGGGAGTTTTGTTTATCTTCTTAACTGAAGGTGGCAGCACCCTCCATCTAAACAGCAGGTCTTTATCTTTTGAGATGACATAGGGCAGAATTTTCCCCCCATCGGGGGGTGGGAGGTTTAGGAACAGACGCGTGGAGGCGAGCCTCTGTTTGGCGCCCCCAGCTGGGGGCGCACGCCATTTTGCGTGGGTGGGCCAATCAAGGCCTGCCCAGCATGATGCCTGCTGGGAAGCGCTATGTGCTCCCTGTGCGGGCAGGGGGATTCCCTGAGCAGAAGGTGTGCTCTTTCGCGCATGCGCACAATAGAGTGCACTCATCGCCCTGAGGCTAAGTGCTGCCTCGGGGAGATCAGCTCCACAATAAAAAATCTTAAAAATAGAAAAAAAAATTTCCTGATATGTCCCCTCATGTGACACTATCACAGGCATTAAGACATGTCCCGCCAGTGGATGAGGTTTGATGCTTTTTCTAATGCCCGCCAGGGCTCCCGGCCTCCCCGCCAACCTTAAGGCTGGACGGGCAAGTCCACTAATGACTTTAATTGGCCATTGACAGGTCGGCGGGCACACAGCTGATTCTGCTGAGCCCCCGCTGACCTGAAAATTTAAATGGGGCGCCGTGATGGCAGGAGTTCCGCCCAACATCATCCCGCGTCATTTTACGTGTCGGTGAGCGGCATCCCCCACACCACCACCACACACCACCCCCCCCTCCCCACCCCCAATCCTGGCCATAGTGAACGCCATGAGGTAATTTAACCTCAGGGAGAAACATCGCAGTCAAACATCATTCAGTGTCCGCGCATTCACATATCATCCAACGCGTGCTTTTGGATAGCTATCAGATGTTGGAAACCTTGGTTAATCCTTCCCATCCCTAAACCACAAATGTTGAGGCCCATTATAGCAGACCCGCGCACTACCCCAGCTGTGATCAGCTAACTGGGCAACAGCCACACTCGAGCCTGGGACTTCCAATTGTAAAAAACAAAAAAACTGCTGATGCTGGAAATCCAAAACAAAAACAAAAACAAAATTACCTGGAAAAACTCAGCAGGTCTGGCAGCATCGGCAGAGAAGAAAAGTGTTGACTTTTCGAGTCCTCATGGCCCTTCGACAGAACTTGAGTTCGAGTCCAAGAAAGAGTTGAAATATAAGCTGGTTTAAGGTGTGTGTGTGGGGGGCAGAGAGAGAGAGAGGTGGAGTGGGGGTGTGGTTGTAGGGACAAACAAGCAGTGATAGAAGCAGATCATCAAAAGATGTCAACAACAATAGTACAAAAGAACACAAAGGTGTTAAAGTTAAAGTTGGTGATATTATCTAAATGAATGTGCTAATTAAGAATGGATGGTAGGGCACTCAAGGTATAGCTCTAGTGGGGGTGGGGAGAGCATAAAAGATGTAAAAAAAAAAATTTTTTTTTTTATATAATGGAAATAGGTGGGAAAAGGAAAATCTATATAATTTACTGGAAAAAAAAGAAAAGGAAGGGGGAAACAGAAAGGGGGTGGGGATGGGGGAGGGAGCTCACGACCTAAAGTTGTTGAATTCAATATTCAGTCCGGAAGGCTGTAAAGTGCCTAGTTGGAAGATGAGGTGTTGTTCCTCCAGTTTGCGTTGGGCTTCACTGGAACAATGCAGCAAGCCAAGGACAGACATGTGAGCAAGAGAGCAGGGTGGAGTGTTAAAACGGCAAACGACAGGGAGGTTTGGGTCATTCTTGCGGACAGACCAATTGTATGTCTCTTTTCGTAAATGTGGCTTTAACAACACTGAGAGAGTTCTGCATTAATGCCGATTCTCAGACAGAAGACAGTCCTTACATGGGTATAGGGGAGATAGTGGCATTGTGGTAATGTTGCTGGACTAGTAATCCAGGGACCCAGGCTAATACTCTGGGGACATGGGTTTGAATCCCACCACGGCAGCCAGTGGAATTTGAATTCCGTTAATAAATCTGGAATATAAAGCTAGCCTCAGTAATCATGACCATGAAGTTACCAAAGATTGTCACAAAAATCCATTTAGTTCACTAATGTCCTTCAGGGAAGGAAATCTGCCTTCCTTGCCTGGTCTGGCCTACACGTGACTCCAGACTACAGCAATGTGGTTGACTCTTAATTGCCCTCTTAAGTGACCTAGCAAGGTCAGTTCGAGGGCAATTAGGGATGGCCAACAAATGCTGGCCTTGCCAGCGACGCCCACATCCCATGAAAGGATTTTAAAAGCTCAGCCATAGTACAAGTCGCTGAAGTGAAGTAATCCTTCGTTTTAATCTAAAATATCTAAAAACAAAAGAGCCGCCTGCATGGATTTGGAGACAATGAGCTCAATATTCATTATGTCAAATCCATTGTAAAATAGTTTTTATTCTGTCGAGTTAAACATGTGATTGCACGAGAGAGGCTACAGAGAAGTGTTAAAAGAGGATGTTGTTGAGACTGGAAAATTTTAGTTATGAGGAAAGATTGGACAGGATCAAGTTGTTTACTTTGGACAGAGGACTGAGGAGAGACTTAACTGAGATGTATAAAGTTATGAGGGGTCTGATAGAGAGGATAGGGAGGTCCTATTCCCCTTGGTTCAGGGGTCCATAACCAGAGGGTATAGAATTAGGGTAAACGCTAGAAGGTTTAGAGGGGATACGAGATGAATTTTTTTCACCCAGAAGTTAGTAGGGACCTGGGACTTACTGCCTGGAAGAGTGGTAGAGGCAGAAAGACTCATAACATTTTGAAAGTGCTTGGATATGCACTGGAAGTGCCTTAACCTACAAGACTACAGACCAAGAGCTGGGATTAGGATGGATGGCTACTTGTTGGCTGGCATGGACACAATGGGCTGAATGGTCTCCTTCTATGCTGTAACGTTTTACGATTCTATGAGTTCAGCGAGGTGGAAATCAAGCCAATGGATGAGAGTTCTGCTTCACTAAATTACCTCACATGTGGATAAAACTTTACCCCTTAGTTTGTACCCTACAAAATCATTGCCATTCCTTGAGCTAAATAAGTTGGCAGGCGAGATACTTCCGCAACCCAAGGCTACAGGTTCCGTATACATTTACTTTCTGCACCCCCCTAGTTGAAGGTGGCTTCCTCTGAATCATCTGATAAGTCAGAATTATTCCTGATGCTGAATTCCCAACTTTGCTGCGACAAAAGCAAAATACCACTGATGCTGGGAATGGGAAATACATACAGGAAATGCCTGAATAACTCAGCAGGCCAGTCAGCAAGCTTCAGAAAGGTTTCATAGCTTCTCCCAGTTCTGATGACAAGTTATTAACCTGAAGCAGTTGTTTTTCTTGCAGGAGGAGAGATAGGGTTGGGATAAAGACTTTGGTATGAGAGATAGCGCAAAGGGTTAACATCAGGAGCACTTGATATTGATGTAACTATGATGCAATGTCACATGATTAAGTAACAGATCTGGTGAGGAGCAGAAGTGCAACCTTGTGCAGAGTATTAAGACATAAATAGATCTGTAAATAAACAAAAATGTTTTTTCTTTACAAAGTGTAGTCTATAATAAGTTTCTTAGGGAAACAGGCAAGCCTTAAAGAAACCCCAAAAAGACCGCAAACTCAGGCTGACTACTTCAAGCATTTCCTGTTAATTCCACTTTGTCGTGTTAATTACGTTGCTTAATTCAGATTATTAGATGAGTCAAATTTGTTTGAGTGGGTTTTAATTGCCTGTGGTTGTTAGTTTTGAGTTTGCAGCATGATTTGTGGAGGGGGAGGAGAGTGCTTGTTACAATGTGTCTCGGTTTGAAGTGTTGCGGAGCTGAGGGAGAGCTTGTTACAATGTAGCAAGAGCTGGGTGTTTGCTACAGTAGACGGGATTTTGTGTTTCCCCTCCTTTCGCCCAGATCCAACTTCTGTGATGAGAATTGAAATGAAATTGAGGGGAAAATGTGCACCAGCTTCAGGAGCTGGTTTGTTCTCCTACTTTGCGTGTGTTACGAAGGGAAGTGTCCTCTCATCCATGTTCTTATCTATAAGCGGGGTGCATGTCATATATTTCAGACTTCACAGTTCAAAAGGTCAAAAGCATGTAAAAGACAAGAGAGCCAGTCACTCCTTCCTAGTTTTTCTGGCCTTGGGAATGTTGTTCTTTTTTTCCCCCATGGGCAGGAGCCAAGGATTTACAAGCAGCTGCCAATCCATACAAACACTCCTCAGCAATTAACCTCTAATTGTCCTTAGGATGTGCCCATTTACATCAAACCCTCATAACTCTTAATGAAATTGGCCATGTTGAAGAGAGCTCCATTTCCTCTAAATACACTCCAGACTCCCGTGATTATCTATTAGTTATTCAGTTAATGAATATATAAACATACACCAAGGAGGTCTTGTGGCACATTGGGTAGCATCCCTGACTGAGCCAGAAGCTCCGGTTCAAGTTCCACTGCAGGACTTGATGGCCAAGGAAGATGTGTTCACACCGTGTCCGAACACATTGAATATCAACCTGCACAAAAACAAATAAAAACTCTTCTTCAGGAACTGCAGAAGAGTCACATGGACACGAAACGTTAACTCTCTCTTTCTCTCCACAGATGCTGTCAGACCTGCTGAGTTTTTCCGGCAATGTCTGTTTTTGTTTCAGATTTCCAGCATCCGCAGTATTTTGATTTTATCTGAGTATCCTTCTGACACACACCAATGGTAGGCGGTAAAGACGGGAGAGTTTCCTTGTCAGCCATGTGATAGAAAGAAAATTGGAGCCTCTACCATCCCTATTCATAGCTCCAGGCTACAACATGCATGTAAAAGTGTATGTTACCACAGCAACTCAGACTCTTTCGGGGGCCATTTGGCTCAGTTGGCTGGACGACCAGTGTGGATCAGATTAATGCCAACAGCATGGGGTCCGATTCCCTATACTGGTCAGGGTGGATTTGGGACCTGCCCCCTGCTCTAACTGTGTTGGAGGCTGTGGTGCTGTAGCTTGGGCATACCTTCAGGCAGAGAACTGAAGAAGTAGAAGCATACACATATGCCCCTTCTTCCAGGAGATGTGTTTAGAAAACTCCACCCGCGCAGTGAGAGGTGTTTGGTGGGGACGCGTACAGCTGAAGATGTTTCTGCTGGTGTGGAGATTATCAGCATGTGAAGTTGTATTTTTTTAGTGATTGTGCCAATGTGCAGCCCATCACCTGCTGATTGCCTCAATCAGGGCAGATAGCAGCTGCCCAGAGCAGTGAATAGTCCCTTAATGGCTAACCGGTAAGACCTGTTCATACTTACCAATCTTATAGAGGATTACATCAGAAATATGGCCCAGAAACAGGCCATTCAGCCCAACCAGTCCAAGCAGGCACTTATGCTCCACTTGAACCTCTTCCCATCTTTCCTCACCGAAATCGATCTTCATAACCCTCAATTTCCTTCTCCCTCATATGATTGTCCAGTTCCTTCTTAAACGCATCTATGAGATTCGTTTCAACCATTCCCTGCAGTAGTGACTTCCATATTCTCAGAGCTCTTGGAAGTTTTTTTTGAATTCCCTGTTGGATTTCTTGGTGACTATCCAATACTGATAGTGTCTAGTTATGCTATTCCACACAAGAGGAAAGATCCCCTCTTTGTGTACCTCTATCAAAACCTTTCATAATTTTTCAAGAGTTCTACTGGGTCACCCCGCTCAGCCTTTTTGAAGAGAAAAGAGACCTTTCCTGATATGCACACCTTCCCTTTTCTGGTTTCATCCTTATAAATCACTGTGCCCTCTCCAGTGCCTCGCTATCATTTTTTATAATATGGTGACTAGAACTGCACACAGGATTTTAAATGTGCTCTAAAACCAACTAATTGTTGCTCCACCAGGGTTACACCCAATATTGAGACTGAGTGATTTGGCTCAAGGAAATTCCTCCTTGCAAAACTTTCTCCCTCCCAGTGTGGTGTATAAATCCATTTGCGTAAGCATTCCACGTTCATATCCAATGTCTTACTTTTTACATTCTTGCCATTTGTCTGTGTCAGGGCAGTTTTTTTTGCACAGACTGCTTTCTATTCTGTCCAACTACATAATAATATAGATAATTATACATGTACATAATATATATATATTTTTTTTATTCATTCATGGGACGTGGGCTTCGCTGGCTGGGCCAGCATTCATTGCCCATCCCTAGTTGTTCTTGGAAAGGTGGCGGTGAGCTGCCTTCTTGAACCGCTGCAGTCCATGTGACATAGGTACACCCACAGTGCTGTATGTAATAATTCTGTCGGCGAATATGTAATAGCTCTGCCAGCGAATTATTATTGAGTCAATGTTGTTTGGTTGGCAACCAATTTGGGCATAGCAAGCTCCCAGGAACAACAAAATAGCTGACATTTGGTGATTTTGATTGGAAGATAAATGTTAGCTCAGAACTGGAAGAACTCCGCCCTGCCCCCACACCCACGCCATTGGTCCAGAGGGTTCACTCTTTGGCTGACATATTGTTGCCCACTTGTTACCTCCTCTGCCTATCAGGACCCAGTCCCTCTCAGTCAGAAAGCTGCCATTGTTCACCCATTATGTTGATTACCAGTGGTTTCAAGTCAGGTCTCATTGGTAAACCCATTCTTTTGAACTTGACATTCAACCATTTCCTTCAAAAAACTCACACGCTGCAGTTAGATTGACAAGATGTCCACTCTTTAAGTGGCTAATTATCTGCCTGAGTGTTAACGGGTTATTATTACAAACAAGCCATGATTGCCTGTTGATTTCCATTAGTGCCATCAAAATTACATTCTCTGGAAATGCATGATTGATTTGACTTTGTTAGCAAGTCATGAATTACAGCAAAAAAAAAATGGAATTTCTTCCGTTTTCCTGGTAAAAAGTGGCAGTAATCCATGGTTGGAAACCCAGCGAGGTCGCATGAGAGCTCCTCAACCAACAAACTCAGCTGCAAATAAAAACAGAAAAAACTCTGGAAAAATTCAGCAAATCTGGCAGCATCTGTGGAGAGAGAAACAGAGTTAACGTTTCGAGTCCGTATGACTCTTCTTCAGAGCTCAGCTGAAAAGTTCCTCAGATATAGGAAAGTCAGTGATATGTTAGTTTGCCTCTGAATACTGTATTCAAACTGCACGTGTGCGCGTGCACACACACATACACACACACATACACACACACACACACACACACACACACACACACACACACACACAATCATAGAAAGGTTCCGGCACAGAAAGAGGCCATTTAGCCCATCATGTTTGCGCCAGCCATAAGAAGAGGAAAAAGAGACTAGCCGCTCATGTTTAATCCCACTTTCCAGCGCCGGTCCGTAGCATTGCAGGTTACAGTACTTCAGGTGCAGATCCAGGTACCTTTTAAAAGAGTTGAGCATTTCAGCCTCAACCACCAATTTAGGTAGTGAATTCCAGACACTCACCACCCTCTGGGTGAAAATGTTTTTCCTCATGTCCCCTCTAATCCTTCTACCAATCACCTTAAATTTATGCCCCCTGGTTATTGACCCCCTAGCTAGGGGAAATGAGTCTTTCCAGTCTATCCTATCTAGGTACCTCATAATTTTGTACACCTAAATTAGGTCACCCCTCAGCCTCCTCTGTTCTAAGGAAATCAACTCCAGCCTATCCAATCTTTCTTCAAAGCTGCAATTTTCAAGGCCTGGCAACATTCTTGTAAATCTCCTTTGTATTCTCTCCAGAGCAATTTTGTCCTTCCTGTAATGTGGTGACCAGCACTGTACACTAAATTCCCACTGTGGCCTAACCAGCATTTTATACAGTTCCAGCATTACGTTACATTACATACACACACATGCACACAGAGACACACACCACACAGACATACATACACACACAGACACACATAGACACACACCACACAGATATACAGATATACACACATACATAGCCATACACACAGACAGACACACACACACACAACACACCACACAGACACACATAGACACACACTGACACACATAGACATACACAAAAATGGATACGTACAGGCACACACACATATAGACACACACAGACATAGAAACATACACACATAGACATGCACACACACCCAGAACACACACAAACACACACACGCTCACACAAACACAGACACACATAGACACACTGACAAACCAAACAGTTCAGAACACAAGTATAGATGAGAAAAAGCTAATCGGCTATTGGGGACTCTTACTTTCCGAATAGTCATGCATAATCTATTGTGGTCTCTCTCGAGGTTGTTTGATAGTCTGCCAAACCATGAAAAATGACACTGAATTAGTTATCTGTGGCTTGGTAGCTCTCTCACCTGTGAGTCACAAGATTCTGGGTTCAAGTCCTGCTCCAGGGCTTGAGTTGAGCATAAAAATCAATGTCGATAGTTGAGTGCGGTACTGAGATGCCGTCTTTCAGATGGAATGTTAATCCGAGACCTCATCCGCCTGCTCAGGGGGATGTAAACAATCCCAGGGCACGATTTTGAAGAAGAACAGGGGAGTTCATTGTGGTGTCCTGGCCAATATTTATCCCTCAATCAACAACACCAAAACAGATTATCTGGTCATTGTTACATGGTGTTTGTCAGAGCTGTGCACAAATTGGCTGCTTTGCATCCTACATTACAATATTTCCTACCTTACTTCAAAAAGTACTTCATGGCTGTGAAGTGCTTTGAGACATTCAGGTGGTCAAGAAAAGTGCTATATAAATGCAAGTCTTTCTTTAAAATTCCTCATTTCTCACAAGGAATATCAAAGGAAACACTCCAGGATATCAATCCAACATTGCGCAACGTTAAGGATATTTACATGCGATTGAGCCAAAAAAACATTCCCTGAACAGGAATATACCCTTAAAATAAAAACAATGGAGTAGATTTACATCTCTACCACGTTGGCACTAACACGGCGTAATGAGTGACCCGCCCTTTGCAGAACCCATCTGTTTATCACTCCATTCATTTCAGAGCAGTGTAAATCAGGCTGGTCCTATAAAGAGCAGAAAATTTGCACCGATAGATCACTACCCAGATGGTGAATACAAACATCTATCCCAATTAGTTTTCTGGTCACAACATTTCTTTTACTTAAATAAAAGACTTGCATCTTAGGAGGAGATGGTGGCATAGTGGTAATGCCCAATAAAGTCACTTCTAAGCTTAGGATTGAATACCTGAGCTTATTCTAGAAAGGGCATTTGTCACCCTAGTGATCATGGAGCTCAGCAAACTATCTTACTGGATTTTACAATATTGAAACATTTAGAGCTACTATTTGCTCCAGTAGGCCCAACAAGGAATGATCCCTGATTAATTTATCTCGTCCCCATTAATCTATCTTTTCTTCATCTTCAGTCTGCTCTCTCTCCAGAACCACATCAAATTGGCTCTTATACTCACTTTTATGCCAGTCACTGTTCCATAACCTGACCAATTAGGCAGGTCAGAAGCTGGGAATTCTACAGAGAGTAACTCACCTCCTGACTCCCCAAAGCCTGCTTACCATCTGCAAGTCAGGAGCGTGATGGAATACTCCCCACTTGCCTGGGTGAGTGCAGCTCCAACAGCACTCAGCAAACTAGACAACATCCAGGACAGAGCAGGCCACTTGATTGGCACCCCACCCACAAACATTCAATCCCTCCACCAGCAACACACAGTGGCAATAATGTGTACCAACTACAAGATGCATTGCAGCAACTCACCAAGGCTCCTTCAACAGCACCTTTAAAACCCCCAGCCTCTACCACCTAGAAGGACAAGGGCAGCAGATGCATGGGAACGCATGAGTTCCCCTCCAAGCCACACAGCCCCCTGACTCAGAAATATATTGTCGCTTCTTCACTGTCACTGGGTGATATCCTGGAACTCCCTCCCTAACAGCACTGTGGGTGTACCTACACCACATAACCTGCAACGGTTCAAGAAGGTAGCTCACCATCACTTTCTCAAAGGCAATTAGGGATGTGTAACACATAGTGCCTTAGCCAGCAATGTCCACATCCCATTAACAAAAGTATTAAAAAAAACACTGAGATTGTTAAAGAAATAATCACATGTTGTGATGTGATTCTGTTGGTTCTTCCTGGAGAGATATCTTAGGAGGGTTGAATGATCTTCTTCATCTGTACCTACCCCATAAGCTCAAGATATTTATCTATTGTTGTTGTAACAGTGGCTACACTTTAAAAGTACTTAGTTGACCGTACAGTACATTGGGAAGTTCTGACATTAGGAAAGGTGCTAAATAATTTTTTTTCTTTATTCCTTCACGTGATGTGGGTGTCACTGACAAGGCCAGCATTTGTTGCCCAGCCCTAATTGCCCTTGAACTGAGTGGCTTGTGAGGCCTTTTCGGAGGAGAGTTAAGAGTCAAACACATATGGGTCTGGAATGACATGTAGGCCAGACTATGTAAGACCGGCAGATTTCCTTCCCTAAAGGACATCAGTGAACCAGGCAGATTTTTTACAACAATTGATGATGGTTTCATGGTCACCATTATTGAAATTAGCTTTCACTTCCAGATTTATTAACTGAATTCAAATTCAAACCAGCTGCCAAGGTGGGATTTGAACCCATGTGCCCAGGGCAGTAACCTGGGTCTCTGGATTACTATCCAGCTCTGGAATATTACAAAATAGAATTTGAGAAGCTCGTGAAACTATGGATTATTTCTTAAATCAGCAAATTCTGTCGATATCTGAACAAGTTAATTATTTTATTGTCTCTATCCTCCAAGTGCACTTTTAAAATAAGAGACTAAATAATTTCATGCCAATATATTTGTTCCTAATGTCACACAGGGGGATTCTAATGCATATAATGCCATGATCATTCACATCTGCTAGAAAACAAGGACTTAATAAGAACACAAGAAATAGGAGCAGGAATAGGCCATTCAATGAGATCATGGCTGCTGTTCTACTTCAACACCCTTTTCCTGGATGATCCCCGTATCCCTTGATGTTTTTACCATGTAGAAATCTAACCATCTCTGTCTTGAACATACTCAACGACTGAGTCTCCCCTCTCCCCAGGGACAGAGAATTCCAAAGATTCACCACCCTCTGAGTGAAGAAATTCCTCCTCATCTCAGTCTTAAATGGCCTGCCCTTTATGCTGAGACTGTGTCCCCTGGTCCTAGACAACACCAGCCCCCACTCCTGCCCCCACCCCGCCCCGGCCCCTGTCCCCCCACCCCCACCCTGATCCAGGGGAAACATCCTTCCTGCATCTACCCTGTGGACCTTTGTAAAAATTTTGCATGTTTGAATCAAATCACGTCTCATTCTTTTAAACTCCAGAGAATAAAGGCCTAGTCAATTTAATCTTTCCCCATAGGACAATCCCTCCATCACAGGAATTAGCTTGGTGAACCTTTGTTGGACTCCCTCTGTAAGTAAGGAGACTAAAACTGCACACAATATTCTAGGTGTTGTCTCCCAAGGCTCTATATGTTTGCAGTAAGGCATCTTTACTCCTATACTCAAATCCTCTTATAATAAAGGCCAACATACCATTTGCCTTCTTAATTGCTTGCTGTACTTGCAGAACCCTTTCTGTTTTATCAATGCTACTACAGTATTGCCTTAACATCACTGAATATACCTCCATCATTGCTCCAAAGATCATACTGAGAGCTCTTTCACTTTTTTTGTGTTGAAGTTAAGACTTAAGGTGGGTAAAATTCAACTTCAATATGGACATAAAACGGGAAGGGTCGTGAATCATCCACCTGTTTTCGAGCCTACTCAATTTCCCCTTTGGACAGGGTGTATAACTGCTGTACATCATGCACTCTTACCAATGTTGAATTTTACTACCCACCATCCCTGCTCCAACTTGTCCTTTCCCAGCAAAGAGCCTGATTGGATACCTGCCATCTGGGAGTTGGTAGCTTTCAGTGACTCATGAATAAGAATACCTAAGTCCCTTTGAAGTTCAACACTTCCCAGCATTTCACCGTTTAAGAAATATTCTGTAATTCTGTTTTTCCTAACATGGTGGGTAACCTCACATTTCCCCACTTTGTTTTCCATGTGCCAAATTTTTGCCCACTCTCTTAGCCTCTCCAAATCCCCAAATCTGCATTTGCATCCTTGTCACAACTCACACTTCCACTTAGTTTTGTGTCACCTGCAAACAGGGAAATGTTATATTTAATCCCCACATCCAAATCATTGATATAGGTTGTGAATAGCTGGGGCCCGAGCACTGATCCTCGCAGTGCCCCACTAGTCACAGCCTGCCAACCTGACAATGACCCATTTATTCCTACTCCCTGTGTTCTGAATGAGGACGCGGGGATGAAATTGGAGGGGAATGCAAAATGAGATCTCACATTGGAGACCTGCCATATGCCCTGCCCGATGGAACTGAATGTTGAGCTTGTTGAATAACAGGCACCAAACAGTTGTTTTGCTTCCCCAGTCCGAATCCACTTTCACCCCTCGTGTCTTCATTTTGTATTTTGCTGCCCAGCAAAGAGAAGTTGGGCTGTTGGTTGTTTTTATTTATTGTCTTTAATTCTGCTCTCCACCCCCACAATTACCCTTTTCTACCAATGTAAATAGTAACTCCATTCCCACTCACTGGCCCCCTATTGGAAGGTAGGTTCACCTCAGTTGAAGTGGGTTGGCAGCAACCCGCCTCTGGCAAACGCCAGCTGTGGTGCACCAGATGAAGTGACCTTTGAGAATCGCAAACTCATTCTGCAAACTTTTAAAACAAAAAATAAAAATAGCTGGAAAAACTCAGCATCTGCGGAAAGGAACCCAGTTAATGTTTCGAGTCCGTATGACTCTTCAACAGAACTAAGTTAAAAATAGAAGAGAAGTGAAATATAAAATGGTTTAAGGAAGGGTGGGACAAGTAGAGCTGCAAACTTTTAAGTTGTCTTTACACAGTTGAAGGAAGGTTAAATATAGCATTTATCAGTGGCAAGCAGTACCAAGGTCCTGGCATGTCTGCAACATAGCATGCAAAGAGTGCAGATTGGGACCCACAACACTCTGAATGTGAGGCAATTCCCTGCTTTGCAAAATGCTAAGAGGAAGGGAAGCATCCAAGTGACTGTCACTCAAAGTTACTTTTCCGATTCAGAGTGGCACTAGAAACAAACTTGTAACAGCTCATTGACCTTCACAGCTAGAGTAGGTGCGAGAAGATCTGAAGAAAGGAAAGGGGGAGAAAATCCCTTTTATTCAGGGAAACCTTCCTTCCCTGGAAAGTGGAAGCACACCCAATTATAATTTCTCCACCACTGCTGCCCTGACCCCAGGCTCTGGAATTCCCTCCCTAAACCTCCCCACTTTCTACGTCCCGCTCTCTCCTCCTTTAAGACCCTCCTTAAAACCTACTCCTCTGACCAAGCTTGGAGTGGTGCTTAACCGTGATGGCTCCCCCTACTGAGCAGCCCACTGACACTCGCGCGTTAAACCCGCATATGGGCCAAGAATTTTCACGGTCGGCGTGCGGAGGGGAGCATCCCGATGTCACTGCATGTCATTCAGATCTTTCGTTCGGCAGGCACCTGCTGGAGGCAGCTGCGCCCCCCCCTGAACTGTCAAAGGCCTGTTAAGGCCATTGAAAAACCAATTAAATTAATTACCAACACTGCCTGTCCAACCTTAAGTGGCCTTCGTGTTTTTCAGGAAACCTCATCCACGGGCGGAATGAGATTTCCTGAAGGTTTTATTAAATAAATTTTGCTCAGCTCATTAACATGTCCCAGCTCCTGTGACACCGTCACATGCGTAAATAATTCTTATCTTTCTTTATTAAAAATTCTCAATATCTACTTAACCTCCCGTGCCTCAGGGAGATTTCTGCGCTCATTCGCGCGCATTGCGTGAAAAAGCGCAGGCTCCGACCCTCTCTCTCTCTTCCCCCTCCACCCCCACACGTAGTGCTGAGTGCTACCGGCCCTGTGCATCACGTTGGTCGGGCCTTAGTGATCGGCTCCCCGCCTTGCCCACGCCTGCTCCTGACCGGCCCGCCCGACATGGGGAAAAGTCTCCCCATGAAGATTGGAAAAATGCTGGGGAGCCAGACCTAACTGGAAAATTCTCATTGTCTTCAAACCCCTCTGTGCCCTAACCACCCCCCCCCTCATTATTCCTCCAGCCTAACAACCATCCAAGAAATCTGCGCTCCTTTATTTCTGGCCTTTTCCACATCCCCAATTTCCTTTGTTCCATCACTGGCACCCATCCTAATTTCTGGAATTCCCTCACTAAACCTCTCCACCTCTCTACCTTTGTGTCCTCCTTTAAACCTACCTCATGTGTCCAAACCTTTGGTTAGCTGTCCCAATACCTTGTGAGGTAGCGCGGGTTTTATTATTCACCCACGGGATGTGGGCACAGCAGGCTGAGGGAGAGCTGCGTTTATTGCCCATCCCTAATTGCCCATGACGATGTGGTGGTGAACTGCCTTCTTGAACTGCTGCAGCCTGTGTGGCGTAGGTACACCTGCAGTGCTGTTAGGGAGGGAGTTCAAAGAAATGGTGTCAATTTTTTTTGTCTGGTAACACTCATGCAAAGCACCTTGGGATAATTTTATTATGTTAAAGGCGCTAAACAAATGCAAGTTGTGATTGCTGTTGAAAGGGCGTTTGAAACATCGGTAACAGCCTAACGTTGAGTGGAAATGGGCAAAGCCCTTTGCTTACTATTAATTTTACAATGGCTAAAAGGAGGAGAACAAAAAGACAATCACTATACGTATTGGGCTATACAAAGAGGTCACCATGAATTATATAAAAGAGGAAGAGTTTCCTGTGGCTGGTCTGAAGAACATTTGAGGACCTTTTGGGTTTCTGATGCAGTGTTTTTGCCACCCGTGTCAAGAGGTTATTTTTACTACATATGCAGGAAATTAATCCATTCAATTCACTCCCTTTGGTGCCACGGGTTTTAGTTGTTTGGACCCAGGCATGTAACAAAATAGAATCGAGTTAACGCCTGCTGAGAGTAAAAACAGCTTGTCTGTGGGAGAACTGGGCATCCTAACCTTGTGTGAAGCACCATATCAAAGCTGCGCGCAAAACAAAACCCTTAACTGGCAATGATATCTGGCTTGCAGCAGTGTTTTTTTTGTTGTTGTTGTTATTAATTTTAACATTCCCCACCGTTTTCACACACGCCAGAGCAAGTTTCATTGTTTCGATCAGTAATAAGCTTTCCTCAGCAAAAAGAATTTGACCGTGAAGTTCTTCAGCTCCTCCTTATATCCCCTTTCACCTTCTCTGACTGTCAAAGGTGAAATAGAGCTGAAGTAACAGGCGGAACGAGCAGGAGGGGCTGAATGGCCTATTTCTGTACCTCAAGTGCCGTCAGATACAACTATGCAGTAAAAAATGATCCCATGTCCAGCAGACTGTCTGAAGTGTTGTGCCCCAGCGCATCTGGGTTGCATTGTTGTCAATAGCAACAGTCTAAATCGGTGAGGTAAAGGGACTGAGGGACTGCAGCATAATATAAAAGGGGACAACAAATTTCAAAACATAATTGATCCCCTGGAAGGGGATTCTTTGATTAGCCATCACTTAAAAGACTACCTTTCAGCCTTGAAGCAAAGAAGCTACTGCTTCACAGTAAGTGGATGAAATCAAGGGTGAGGGGAAGGGATAATGAAGGGAAGGAAAGACAGTAACATTTACAATGACGATAAAATGTCCCAGTGCATTTTGGCAGTTCACAAGACAAACACCAAAATAAGGAGCTAGGATTAAAGAGGTAGGTTTTAAGGAATGCCTTAAAGGATGAGGTTGGAGGTAGAGAGATGGAAAGGTTTAGGGAGTTTCGGAGCCTAGGGCCTAAACAGCAGAGGACATGGCAATGGCGGAGCAGGGAAAGCTGGGATGGTGCAGGAGGGCAATATTGCAGGAGAGATCTCAGAGGGTTGTGGGGGTGGAGGACGTCACCAAGTTCGGGAGGGGATAAGGTCATGGAGGAATTTGAGCACGTAGATGAGAATTTGAAAATCAAGGCGTTACCAGAATGGACCAGGAGCCAATGTAGGTCAGTGGGCTCGGGAATGATGGGTGAACAGGGCTTGGTGTGCGTTAGGATACAGATAACTAAAGTAATAAAAAGTAAATCAGAGAGGCTAATGATCAAACTTTCTAGTGTTCTAATCAAAAGTGCATCTTGAGGATCTTCCAAAGCTTCTTATTCACAAGTCATATTGTGAAATAGTTTTGTCCTGGACCATGGGGAAAAGGCAGGGATGTGACACTAGGTGAATTGTTCTTGCAGAGCAATGATGGGCTGAATGGCCTCCTGTTCTGTGTCCAATCTATGGCTCTACGGTTGCATCAAATTTTGGCCTCTGAGAACCAGGAGAGGCTTTAACTAATAAAAGCAGTGCAGAAAGAGTCATAGAATCATAGAACGATACAACACAGAAGGAAGAAATTAGGCCCATTGTGCCTAGGCTGGCTCTTTGATAGAGCTATCCAGTTAACCCACTTCTCCTTCTTTCCCCAGAGCCCTGTCATTTTTTTCCCTTTCAAGTATTTATCCACTGCTCCTTTCGTAAGTTACTGTTGAATCTGCTTCCACCGCCCTTTCAGGCAGGACAATCACAACAACTTGCTCTGTGGAAAAAGAAGCTTCCTCGTGTCACCTCCGGCTTTTTTGTCAATCAGTTTAAGCCTGCGCCCCACCCCAGCTACTGACCGTTCTGCCATTGGAAGCAATCTCTCCTTCATCAGTAAAACTATCAATTATTTTAAACACCTCCACTAAACCTCCTCTTAACCTTCACAAGGATGATCCCCTGTGTCAGGAGGGGTCTAAGCAATCAGGAAAAAGTAGAGATACCTAGCCGTACCAGTCTGAGAAGGAAGGACCTGTGAGGTGACCTGAAAGAGGTAGTTAAGATGGTTAAGGGTGCAGAAAGATAACCAGGGGGAGCATTTTCCCCCCACCGTCAAGCGGGCAGTTCAGGAGCGGGCGCGGGTGGGTGTGGAGCCGCCATTTTGCGCGGGCCGGGCCAATTAAGGCCCGCCTGCCTTGACGCACACCCGGAGGCACTCAGTGCTACCTGTACGGGCGTTGGGGGGGCCGGGGGTGGGGGGGGGGGGGTGCGGAGGAGGGAGAGTCGGGGATGTGCACGCGCGAGAAAGAGCGCAGAAATCTGCCTGAGGCGCGGAGCTGATTTAATAAATAAAACATTGCAAAAAAAAAAGAAAATTGCTCTGACATGTCCCCAATTGTCACATGAGCTGCGACATGTTTGCGAATTTTCAGAAGACATTTCATTGAATCGACAAACACTTCACGAAACCTCTGTCCGCCCGTGGATGAGGTTTCACAAAAAATCCGAAGGCCGCCTGGACCCTTCGCCTGCCCAACCACCCCCCCCCCCCCCCCCCCCCCCCCCCACCCCACCCCCGCGGCCAACCTTAAGGTTGGACAGGAAGCCCCGACACAATCGGTTTCATTAGTCAGTTAATGGCCTTAACAGGCCTTTGACAGTTCGGCGGGTGCGCACCGGAGTCGGTGGAATGAAGATTGGAATGACGCGTGGTGACGTGGGGACGTGAGTCATTTTACACGTTGGCGTGCGGGGCTCGCTCCCACACACCGAACCAGAGATTCTGGCCCAGGAATAGTATTTTAAACTGTGGGACTAACACACAGGAACCGCAGTTTAAGCTCGAGAAAGTCCCGATCTTGGTGACGTCCTCCACCCCCACAACCCTCTGAGATCTCTCCTCCAATATTGCCCTCCTGTACCATCCCAGCTTTCCCTGCTCCATCATCACCATGTCCTCTGCTGTTTAGACCCTAGGCTCTGAAACTCCCTAAACCTTTCCATCTCTCTACCTCCAACCTCTTTAATCCTAGCTCCTTGTTTTGCTCTGTTTTGGTGTTTGTCTTGTGAACTGCCAAAATGCATTGGGACATTTTATCGTCATTGTAAATGTTACTGTCTTTCCTTCCCTTCCTTTATCTCAGGATAAGTATCAGAATTGAGAGGTTATATCTATGAGAATAGGCTGAACCGGATGAGATGCATCCAGGAATATTGAAGGAAGTGAGAGTTGAAATTGCAGGGACCACCGGCAATAATCTTTCACTGCTCCCTGGATTCGGTGGAAGTGCCGGAGGACTGGAGAATTGCAAACATTACGCTCTTGTTCACAAAAGGTTGTAACAATCTGCCCTGCAATTACAAACCAGTCAATTTAACTTCAGTGGTGGGGAAATTTCTAGAAACAATTTTTAGGGAAAGAATTAATAGTCACATGGAAAAATGTGGATTGATTCGGAAGAGTCAGCATGGATTTGTTAAAGGAAAATCTTGCCTAACTAACTTGTTGGAGTTTCTTGAAGAGGTAATAGAGATGGTTGATGAGAGCACGGCTGTTAATGTGGTGTATATGGACTTCCAAAAGGTGTTTGATACAGTGCCACACAACAGACTTGTGAGGAAAGTTATAAGTCATGGAATAAAAGGTACAGTAGCAACATGTATACAAAATTAGCTGAGGGATAGGAAACAGAGAGTAATGTTTAACGGGTATTTTTTGGGCTGGAAGAAGGTTTGTAGTGGAGTTCCCCAGGGGTCGATATTGGGACCCCTGCTTTTCCATATATATAGAAATGATCTAGATCTTGGTGTGCAGGGGACAATTTCAAAGTTGCAGACAGCACAAAACTTAGGAGAATTGTAAACTGTGAGGAGGTCAGTGTAGAACTTCAAAAGGACCGACACATTGGTGGAGTGGACAAATAGGTGGCAGATGAAGTTCAATGTGGAGAAGTGTGAGGTGATACAGTTTGGTACAAAGAGTCAGTATAAAATAAATGATACAATTCTAAAGGATGTGCAGGAGCAGAGGGACCTGGATGTATTTGCACATAAGTCATTAAAGGTGACAGGACAGATAGAGAGAGCTGTTTCTAAAGCATACAGTATTCTAGGCTTCATTAATAGGGGGATAGAGTACCAGGGCAGGGAGGTTATGATAAACTTGGATAACACACTAGTTAGACCTCAGCTGGAGTAGTGTACAGCTCTGGGCATCACACTGTAGGAAGGATGTGAAAGCATTGGAGAGAGTGCAGAAGAGGTTTACGAGAATGGTTCCAGGGATGAGACACTTCAGTTATGAGGAAAGATTGGAAAAGTTAGAACTGTTTTTCTTGGAGAGGAGAAGATTAAGAGGAGACTTGATAGAAGTTTTCAAAATCATGAGGGGCCTGGACAGAGTAGACAGGGAGAAACTGTTTCCACTCATAAACGGATCGAGAACCAGAGGGCATAGTCTTAAAGTGGTTTGCAAAAGAAGCAAATGTGAGGTGAGAAAAAGCTTTTTCACACAACAAGTGGTTCGGGTTTGAAATGCACTGCCTGGAAGTTTGGGGGAGGCAGGTTCAATTGAGGCATTTAATAGGGCATTGGATGATTATTTAAATAGAAACAAGACACTGGATGATTATTTAAATAGTAAGGTGCAGGGGTACGGGGAAAAGGCAGGGCAATGGCACTAGGTCATAATGCTCATTCGGAGAGCCAGTACAGACACGATGTGTCGAACGGCCTCCTTCTGCACTGTAACAATTCTGTGACTCTGTGAACAGGCTGTGGTTTTTTCTCCAGAAGCGAGAAAGTCCCAGGTGACCTAATAAAGGTCTTTAATTATGAAGGGGTTCAAGAGGGTCAATTTAGATAGGACGAGCTGAATTTTCCCGACCCTGTGGAGACAAAGGTGAGGGGGGAGCCAGGAAAATGGGGAAGAACAACATCAGGATACCTCACCGACCCAGTCCCACCTCAACTTAATTCCCCAGGACCGGCTTCCTGCTCCACAGAGGTGGGAGGCCAATTAGTCCAATTAAGGCCCCACGTAGCGGCTGGGGTTTTTGTTGCAGCGTTGCACCCGAGCATGTGCGGGATGCTGCCAACTCAATCCAGCTGGCAAGCTAGAGGCTCCATTAACATAAGATAAACACTAATAAACCTAGGGAACAAAAACAAAAACAGAATTACCTGGAAAAACTCAGCAGGTCTGGCAGCATCGGCGGAGAAGAAAAGAGTTGACGTTTCGAGTCCTCATGGCCCTTCGACAGAACTTGAGTTCGAGTCCAAGACTCGAAACGTCAACTCTTTTCTTCTCCGCCGATGCTGCCAGACCTGCTGAGTTTTTCCAGGTAATTCTGTTTTTGTTTTTGTTTTGGATTTCCAGCATCCGCAGTTTTTTTGTTGTTAATAAACCTAGGGAGTTCAAATGAAGCATATTTACCCAGAGGGTGGTGAGAATGTGGAACGCACTACCACTTGGAGTCGTTGAGGTGAAAAGCATTGATGCCTTTATGGAAATGCTAGATAAATAGATGAGGAAGAAAAGAATAGCAAGAGGTGCTGAGAGGGTGAGATGAAGTAAAGTGGGAGGAAGCTTGTCTGGAGCACAAACTTTCCTTGAGACATTTTAAACAGAGGGAAAAATAATACTGTATTGTTGAGAGTACAATGTCACCTCTTAGCGAAACATAATGGGAGAGATTACACAAATAATGTATTTTTATCTTCTCTTTGAGGAGGGAGGGCTGCTTCGGCTGATCCTTAGCCTCTGGTGTCTTGCTGGCAGTAATCCTGTTTGACACATCCTTTCAAATGCACCAGAAAATCAACTGCAAAGGAACCTCATTGTCTTCAACAGAATGCCTGCCTCTGTTGGCCTGTGCAGTCTGTTCTGGGATTTGTGTGTGTTTTGTTTAAAAAAAATCCTGAAAATGACTGATGGTAATATTAACGGAGAAATGCCTAACCTGTCTCATCACCTGGATGAGGTATTAACTCGCTTAAAACAAATGGGCATTTATCGCTTGCATTGTCACTGACACATTGCAATATTGTCCTTTGATAAAGGAGCACATTATTTTTAATTTGTAAATGATTTTGACATCTATGTTACTCTATTCTCTGAAGGGAAAGGCACAGAATTAACGGCCACCATCCACTGCCCTATCTATACTGACATCCAGTGTACTATACATTACTGTAGCTGCTGCCTGCCTGAAGGAATAGTGAAAGGGTCTTAAAATAAATCAAACAAAAAGGGACATTTGTTCCTTGGTGTACATGATTACACATACACTTATTGCAGTGCTGTCTCAAAGTGTGTCACAAGTGATTCAGAGCATTGCTTGCTCATCGATATGTTGCCTGCAGACAAAAATGAAAGAAAGGAAGAGAAAGATTTGTGTCGATGTTGAGTTTTCCACAACCTCATTACATCCGAAAGTGTGTTACAGCCAACGAAGTGCTTTTGAAGTGCCGTCGCTGTTGTAATACACACAGGAACGCGGTGACCAGTTGCACTCAGCAAACTCCCACAAACAGCGATGCGATAATGGTGAGATGATTTGTCTCTTTTTTTGGCTGGGGGATAAATTTTGGCCACAGCACAGTGAAACCACCACTCCCACCCCCACCCCGGCCCTGCCCTACTTCAAAATAGTGAGTGCTGCTGAATCTTTTATGTCCACCTGGGAGAGCAGATGGGGCCTCAGTTTAATGCCTCACCGCCTGAACTGCGTAACCCTGCTCCTGAACCAACTGGATGAAGGGATTTAGTTGAAAACAGTGCTTACAATGAATAACTAAAAGAAGGGACAGTTTGCTCCTAGGAGATGTGCAAACTCATAAAACTGGAGGCCCAAACCCACAGGCGTCCATTCCTTAAGAATGGTTTTTGTTTTTGATCGAAAGGCTGAAGGAATCTCTGGTTGTGCTGGGCAACTGGGTTATCTCACAGACGTGCCAGTGTTGTTTTTAACGGGGAGCTTTGAGAAGCCTGTGGGAGTCTTGAGTGTAGGAGGACAGGATTCTCAAAATGAAGTCAGTGAGCTGATGGAATCTGACAAAGGACCCTGCCAGAGTCAAAAGCCACTGACATTTATGTGCATCAAGTGACTCAGGCTGCCCTAACAATAAACGAAAATGCCTTGGTGTTGATGCAAAAAAAAACCAACAGGGCAAACTGAGATTGAGGAATTTCATGACGTCAGTGTCTGCTGCCTGGGCTCAGTGGGGGAGTAGAGGCATGAGGGCACTCATTTTAGGCTGGCCTTGATTGGGGAGGAGGAGGAGAGGGAAGAATCTGCAGCCTCACCATTGCACTCCCTGTGAGAAAAAGAGAGAGTTGAATTGATATAGAGCCATTCACAACCTACACACGTCCAAAACAAATTTGCGCTGTATGCACTGTTGTAGGAAACACCACAGCCAATTTGTGCACAGCAAGCTCCCACAAACAGCAATGTGATAAAGATAAGATCCTCTGCTTTCAGTGATGTTGTGAAGGGGTTAATATTGGCCAAATAGTACCACGGTAACTTTTACTAAAAGATTTTTGCTGTATACCACATATGTTCCATCCAGGATCATCTCACAATCCAGCCAAAAAGTAGCTCATCCTTAAGTTTGTATGTAATTATGTAAGGCCAGGAGGAGCAGGAATGTACAATACTGCTCTCGAACCATCCCCTGCTCCATCCTCATGTCCACCATAATCCCTCCTGCTTTGTCCCCTAACACTAGCCCTGCACTGTTGCCATGCATGCCCTTCTCTTACTCTGTTCCAACCCCACCTCTGTCCCAAACCCCTGCTGCATCATCATTACCAGCTGCTCTTTTCCCATCCCTATCAGTCCAGGCTAATCTCCAAGCTCTGTTTATTTAAGTTCCCTGTTCCAGTATCCGGTTGCTAAGTATCCTCCCAAGAATTCCCGGTAGATCTTATTCATTAAGAGCGTAGTTGACCACAGAGGAAATTCATTAGAGTGGGCTAAAGGCTTCCCATAATCCCCATGGAGAACTCTTAATTCACTACACAATGTCTCAATTGCAAGCAAGCAACTTTATTAACAAACCTCAGCTGGGCAAACAGGAAAGGCTAACCTAAACTAAGTTTTCTTTGACGCTTTCATGGGATGGGCGCATCATTGGAGAGGCCAGCATTTGTTGCCCCTCCCTAACTCCCCCTGAACTGAGTGACTTCTGAGGCCATCTCCGAGGGCAGTTAAGAATCAACCTTACAGTGGGTCTAGAGTCACATGTACGCCAGACCAGGTAAGGTCAGCAGATTTTGAGCACTGCTGAAAATAAAAGACATGCCATTGAAGGTATTCATCTTGCACTCTTCAGGACAGATGCAAGAATGCCAAATTTCAAAGGGAACGACAATTTATACTGCATCAGTAAAGGAGCACTGATTGGTTGGCAAGTCAGCTCTGAATGGCCGAGATGTTGCCATGGCAAATGCACCAGGGAGCTATTGTCCCCCATACTTTTGTTTGCTCAAAACAGGGGCAATGTCTGAACATTTCCTTTTTCCTGCAGAGGGCAGGTCCCTGTGTATGAACGTCTGTAGTTTCCAGCAAGCACAAGTACGTTGCGAGACTGACTTATAATCTAAAATTGGTTGATGGTGTAATTCTTAGCACACTCAGGATTGTTCAACAAATGCTGCTCAGTCACAGAATCACATCTAAAGTTAGGCATTATGCCCTGAGTTTTGCAAGCACGGGTTGGGTTGAGTACGGTCAAGTACTTTGTAAACTGCAATGGCTGAAGGGACGTGCTGTTTGATACTATCTGCCAGTCGTTAGGACGTAGAGCCTAAGTGCCTGGCACTGCATTGGCACTGAAATGCTTACATCACACTACTTATTTGTGTGGTAGGCAAAACGTCTTTTTGTCTTGACAGCAGCATCCCGTTAGTGGAAAACACCACTAGACGCGGTGCCATGTCCTGGATCTGAATGAATTGGACTTATGAACTTGCACAGTCGAATCCAGCCTGAATTTTTTTTATTCTTTCACGTGATGTAGGTGTCACTGGCTGACACAGCATTTGTTGCCCATCCCCAATTGCCCTTGAGCTGAGTGGCTTGCTCGGCCATTTCAGAGGGCAATTCAGAGTGTTTACGACAATCAATGATAGTTTCATGGTCACCATTACTGAGACTAGCTTTCAATCCCAGGTTTATAAATTGAATTTAAATTCTACCAGCTGCCTCATTGGGATTTAAACCCATGTCCCCAGTGCATTAGCCTGGGCCTCTGGATCACTCATCCAGTGACATTATTACTACACCACCATTTCCTCCAACACCATGTATGCCCAAATAGATGGTATTGCCATGGGTTCCCCTCGATCCCCAGCTCCCACTAACATTTTCATCGATTTCCACAAGAAACATGAAAACCCCTAACCTCCTACCCCTTGCATATGTCCAATATGTAGATGATACATTTGCTATATTTGAATCTGCAGCTGCTTGTAAGAATTTCCTTACACTCTTTAACATGCTCCATCCGGTACTCAAATTCACCTTTGAAATGGAGCAGTCTAACAAACTTCCTTTCCTCAACATGCTAGTTGAGAAAACCGCTAATGGGTTCTCTACTACGGTCTACCATAAGCCTACCTTCACTAGTCAGTATGTGCTTTGGAATTCCTACAGCTCCATGCGTTGCAAGATTGGCCTTATCGGCAACCCTGTAAATAGGGCCCAAGCCATTTGCTCACCATGCAAGCTTGATGCTGAAATAGGGCACATTACAGTCATCCTGTGGGATAATGGTTATCCTGATCGGATCATTGCTCACCGTATATCGTGCAAACTCACGAATGGGGCTAAGGCCGTCACTTTCAGACATGAAAAGTGCCCAGCCTACCTCAAATTACCCTGGAAGGGTAAAGTATGTCAAAAATTTGAGCAACAGGTGAAGCTAGCTGTTTCACTCTGAAACTATGCAGCAGCAACATAAGTGGTATTCGCCACTAACAGGATGCTGCTGCCAAGCCAAAAAGACATTCTGCCTATCACGCAAATGAGCAACGTGGTATATAAATTTTAGTGCCAGGTACATAGGGCGACGTCCCAACAAACTGGCAAATCGTATCAAACAGCACATCCCTTCGGCTGTTCGCAATAGGCAGAGTACTGACTGCACTCAACCAGCCCGTTCTTGCAAAACTCAGGACATAACGTCTAACATTAGATGTGATTCTGTGATTGGACAGCACCCGCTGAACAATCCTGAGTGTGCTAAGAATTACATCAACAACCAATTTAAGATTATAAATCAGCCCTGTAATGTAAGCTCACGTACGCTTCCTGGAAGCTACATATATCCATATGCAGGAACCTGGCTTCTGCAGGCAAAAGGAATATGTCCAGATATTGCATCTTTTTTGAATAGACAAAAGCATGGTGGACAATAGCTCTCAGGTGCATTCACCATGGCGACATTCTTGACCAATCAGCGCTGACTTACCAACCAATCAGCACCCTTTTACTCATGCAGTATATACTGTTGTTCCCTTTGAAATTTGGTACTCTGGCATCTGACCTGATGAATGCAAGGCGAAAAGCTTCGAAGGTGTGTCTGGTTCTTCCTGCAATACTCAAGTTCTGTACTACCAAGCAACTAACAGCAGATTTCTTTCCCTAAAGGACATTAGTAAAACGGATGGGTTTTTACAACCATCAATGATAGTTTCATGGTCACTGATCATGAAACTAATTTCGATGCCAGATTTTGTTACTTGAATTTAAATTCTGCCAATTGCCATGGTGGAATTTGAACCCACGCTCCCTAAGCATTAGCTTGGGCCTCAGGCTTACTAGTCTGGTGATATTACCAATATGCCATCATCTAAAGTCAAAGTCATTTTTGGAGTCAAAGTAAGTCAGGAAATAGCCATCCAAGCAGCCGAGTTTTGAACTTTTCTTGAGATACAGTGACTTCATCAGGTGGTAGAGACTTAAAATCCAGGATTGCTTTTAGTGGAGCTGCTTTAAGTACTGCTCTGGTTTGACTGCACATGTGAGACAACTTGCTTGTGCTTTTGACAAATATTTCCACCTGGTTAGGACATCAATAGAGTGGGGGTGAACCAGATAGAAGGGCAGCCAACCTCTGTATGTCTAAATGCCCACAGGGAGCACGATACACTGCTGAGGTGGGCCTCAGTTTCCCTGTCCCCTCACCTCCCCCCCTCACCCCAACCAACCCACCCCATAATGATTCAGTGTCCAGTAGCTCAGTCCATTTCTATTAGGGCAGCAACATTTCAGGATGAATTCAACTACTGTTTAATCAGCAGTGTGAGTACAGCCTACATTTCAAATGGGGAGCTAAACAGAGATGGTGAGTCCAGGAGCACAATACAGCCACCCTTTTGTAGGATTCTCAGGGAAGAATAACTCAAAATGAGATTTATGTAATGTTGGGGGAAGAGGAGGCAAGGGATAATCGTACCTTACTGTATTAAAATATCTTGCGCACTCCCCCCCGTGGTCCAATTTTCATCTTTTGCTTGAGAATTAATCCAAGGCCTCATTTGCTTGTTCAGGTGGACATATTTCAAAGTAGGGCAGTGGAGTTCCCCACCAGTGTCCCAACCAATATTTATCCCTCAATCAACATTATAAAAACAGATTATCTGATCATTATCATATTGCTGCCCGTGGGAGCTTGTGCACAAATTGATTGGTGCGTTTCCCACAACAATGACTATGTGTCATACAGACATCATTTTCTGTAAAGTGCTTTGGGACATAATGGGGTCAAGAAAGGTGCTACATAAATGCAATTCTTACTTCTTTTTCTTCCAATTGGTCCAATGTGGAACTGGGCCACAGGCCTCAGGAAGGTCAGAGGTTCAGTCCTCAGTCAGTACGCTCGCTGGTTCAGCTAATTCTCACCGGAGCAGTGGGGAAGGACACACAGCAATTGGCTTCACTGCTCCCAGACTGTGAAGGGGTGGGAATCAGTCAGGGTCCCCCCTCACCAAAGTTATTCTGGGAATCTCACCTATGTCAACACTGGGTGGAGTCCAGTGCACTGCATATCTTCATCTAACATTCGCAGCCTTCCTCACATATGAAGGGTCACCATTTGGTCAAGTACTTTGGAGGAGTACCACTGCAGACAAGGTACTGGAGAGAAGCCAGCTCCATGGATCTGTACCACATAGCAAAGGAGTAGGCCATTCATCCCTTCAAGCCTGTTCCCCCCCCCCACTTAATTAGATCATGACTGATCAGCACCTGTACCTCATATTCCTTGATAACTTTACCCAACAAAAATCTATCAATCTCAGTCTTGAAGGTTTCAATTGACCCCAGCACCCACAGCCTATTGGGAGAGCAAATGCAGGATTTCTGCTCCCCTTCAATTGAAAAGATGTTTCCTGATTTTCAGTCCTGGATGGCTGGCCTCTAATTTTAAGACCATTCCCAGTTGTCCAGCATTTCCTCCATAAGAGGAAATGGTTTTGCTTTGCCTGCCCTATTGAATTCTTTTATCATTTTTTTAAAAATTAATCTTTATTGAGGCATTCCAGCATTTGTTGCCCACCCCAATTTCCCTTGAGCAGAGTTGCTTGCTCAGCCATTTTCAGAGTCAGCCACATTGCTGTGGGTCTGGAGTCACAGGTAGGCCAGATTTTCTTCTCTAAAGGACATGAGAGGACCAGATGGGTTTTTATGACAATTGATGATAGTTTCATGGCTGCCATTACTGAGGCCAACTTTCAGTTAATTAATTGAATTTAAATCCCATCAGTTACTGTGGTGGGGCTTCGACCCTTTGTTCCCACAGGATGTTAGTCTGGGCCTCTGGATTATTAGCCCAGTGACATTACCACTACGCCACCATGCAACCCCCCCACCCAGGAACTGTAAAATTTTCAATCAGTTTAAACACCTCAATTAGATCACCCCCCTCAATCTTCCTTCGGGAATACAAACCAGGCTTAAGTGACCTGTCCTCATAATTTAACAGGAGGCAGCGCTTTCGGGAGAGGAAAAAACCACAGAATGACAGAATCGTGGAAATTACAGCAAGGATACAGGCCACTCAGCTCATCATGCCTGCACTGGCCGACAAGTAGCCATCCAGCCTTATCCCATTTTCCAGCTCTTAGTCCTTGACTTTGTGTGTTGCGGCACTTCGAGTGCATTTTCTAAGCACTTTTAAAATGCTCGGAGGGTTTCTGCCTCCACCACCCGTTCAGGCAATGACTTCCAGATCTGCACCCTCCTCTTGTTGAAATAATTTGCCCTCGGATCCCCTCCAGGGTTTTATTTTTAAATTCTATATTCCACCACAACCTAATTTGGAACCATTTTTCACTGTCTAACGGTGTGTGGGGAGGTGGGGGGAGGGGATGAGGGTCAACGGACATTCCTTCTTTCCCTGTCAATGAAGAACACTTCATCATTGATTGAGAGCTAGCTCATCAAAGATCTTGGCAAAGTCAAATAAATAAAGCATCCTAATGCATGGCTCTCAGATAACACGGCACTATACTCTCCTGGCTTTTCTCTTTGGACAATCTCAAGCGAGTTTTATTTTAGTTCTGACAGAGGGTCTAGCATGCAGCAAGGTCTTGACCTTTGAACTGAGGGTTCAGCAGGCAACTTGGGCCTTTGAAAGAAATCACAAGAAGAAGTGCAATTCTTTTCACTCAGACCCTCTTCACTAAATAATTTTAGAATGAGGGAGGATGTGTGACTTTCTTTATTCATTCATGGGGCGTGGGCAGCTCTGGCAAGGCCTCGTCCCCAATTGCCCTTGAGAAGGTGGTGTTGAGCTGCCTACTGAACCATTGCAATTTGTGTGGTGCAGGTAGAGGGTTGCTGTTGGGTAGGGAGGTTCCAGGATTTTGACCCAATGACAATGAAGGAACAGCATTATATCGCCAAGTCAGGGTAATGTATGGCTTGGAGGGGAACTTGCAGGTGGTGATGTTGCCATGGTCCTGCTGCCCTTGTTCTTCTAATTAGTAGAGGTCATGGGTTTGGGAGGTGCAGGCCCAAGGAGGCATGGAAAGTTGCTGTAGTTGCTGACAGCTCCATATAACAAAACAACACTGGGGAGCTTATCAGTGAGGCTCCCCTTTGACAGTGAACCCTATTGTAAAAGGAAGTTTACAGCTGAAGTGCATCTGAGTCAGCTGTGGCTCAGTTATCAATCTCTGTGTCAGAAGGTTGTGAGTTCAAATCTCACTCCAGTGACTTGAGGCACAACATTTAGGCTGACAAATCATTGCAATGCAGTGGGAGTGCTACACAATCAAAGGTGCTGTCTTTCGATTGAGATTAAACCCCACCTTTCCTCTCATGTGGATGTAGAAGATCACACGGCGTTATTCGAAGAAGAGTGGAGGAGTTCTCCTAATACCCTAAATGACGTTTAAACTCCAAGCACTTGCTGTTTGTGAGATCTTACTGTGCACAAATTGGATGCTGTGTTTTCTACATTACAAGAGCGGATACACTTGAAAACATATTTCAATGGTTGTATGGTGTTCTATGATGTCCTAAGATTGTGAAAGGCGCGTGTTTTTTTTGACATTTATCAGTTAGGTTTTGCAACGCATCGAATAGAGGATACCAATCCATGTACTGGGATATAGCTTTACTGGTATCCTCTTGTATCTCACCTACATGGCTATGTTTCATGGGCAAGCCTTAACCGTGTGCATCAGTGAGTTATTCAACCACTGGGATGGAGCATAAGTAACAGCCAGTCCCGTCCTCAAATGAGAATTAGACTTTAGTACCTTCCAACAGTTTTACTGAGCTTGGGTGTGCAAGCTCTATCTGATTGTTCGCTTCACTAGAATAGAGGTGCTGAGACTAATTGTAGCTTTTCTGCCCATTATATTTGGCTGTGTTCAGCCAACTGAACAGCAAACAGAGATTGAACCTGAGACCCTCTTGTGTGGCACAGTGCCATGCCAAACAGTGGCCTGCCTCACACCAGATCATCAGGAGAGCATAAAAAAACTGCTTTTCAAAGCACCTTTGGACAAACACGCCAACATACGAACAGAAGGAGGCCATTCAGCCCCACGAGCCTGTTCTGCCATTCAACGTGATCATGGCTGATCTGTATCTTAACTCCATCTACTCTCCGCAATCCTTAATGCTCTTGCCTAGCAAAATCTATCACTCTCAGTTCTGACATTTTCAGTTGATCCCCAGACTTAGTTTCTTGGGGTAGAGAGTTCTAGATTCCCACTATTCTTTGTGCAAAGAAATTCTTTCTGACATCACCCCTGAAACAATAACAGAAAATGCTGGAAAAACTCATCAGGTCTGACTGTCTTTGTGGAGAGAGAAACAGAGTTAAGGTTTTGAGTCCATATGACTCTTCTTCAGATCTCCTCTATGGTCTGGCTCTGATTATAAGGTTAAGCCCCCTTATTCTGGACTCCCTAAGTCCCCTCCACAACCAGAGGAAATAGTGTAGATAGAAATAATAAACTATCAACTCCTTTGATCATTTTAAACACCTTAATTAGATCACTCCTCAATCTTCTATACGCCAGGGGATACAAGTCAAGAGAGAGAATTAACATTTCCGTCAGTTAACAGGTAAATATTGGCCTTAACACAAGGATTTGTATTTGAAAAGTTACATGCAAATCCATCTGGAGAATAAGTAAAAGACCTGCCATACGCGTGTGTGTGTGTGTGTGTGTGTGTGTGTGTGTGTGTGTGTGTGTGTGTGTGTGTGTGTGTGTGTGTGCATGTGTGTGTTTGAATGTGTGTGTGATATGAGTGAGTGTGTGTGTATGTGATATGTATGTGTGTGTGTGTGCATGTGTGTTTGAATGTGTGTGTGATATGAGTGTGTGTGTGTGTATGTGATATGTATGTGTGTGTGTGTGCATGTGTGTGTTTGAATGTGTGTGTGATATGAGTGTGTGTGTGTGTATGTGATATGTATGTGTGTGTGTGCATGTGTGTGTTTGAATGTGTGTGTGATATGAGTGTGTGTGTGTGTGTATGTGATATGTATGTGTGTGTGTATGCATGTGTGTGTTTGAATGTGTGTGTGATATGAGTGTGTGTGTGTGTATGTGATATGTATGTGTGTGTGTGCATGTATGTGTTTGAATGTGTGTGTGTGATATGCGTGTGTGTGTGTCTTTTTTGTGAGAGAATGTGTGTGCGATATGTGTGTGTGTGTGTGTGTGTGTGTGTGATATGTATGTGTGTGTGTGTGCATGTGTGTGTTTGAATGTGTGTGTGATATGAGTGAGTGTGTGTGTGTGTGTGTGTACGTGTGTGTCTGTATTCTTTGAACAACCAGCCTGACCTTTCATAGGGGTCGCTGGTCTTTCTTTTTGCTTCTGGGAAATAAAAGGCAGGCAGGATTTTCACTCAGAGACTGACATAAGAAAAAAAGTTAATAGAGGCAATGACAGGTCTTAACCCAGTTGGCTGTGACAGAGAAAGAATGGCAGTTCAGGAATCACCTGCTGGAACAGTTCTGCTAGAAAGTAATTGTGCTTTGTTTCAAGCGCTTGCTGTGAGCATCTTCCAGTAATAAGGACGGCATCGCATTGTATCTGCATTGTATCTGCGCCTCACTAATTGGAAGCGAAAGGGTTTCCCGGGTGGGCAACTCTTTACTAAATGTAACAAGAGCACTTGTTCTGATCTGATAACAGAGTGAGAAAGCATCCCCTGCTTTTCAGACAAATACACCATGATGACAAGAAGCGAGGTCCCCTGTGTCTTTATAAGGGGACAGTGGTGCAGAATGTCACTAGACTAAGTAATCAAGAGCCTGGACTAATAGGCTAAATTTTCCCTGTCCCGCAGAGGCAGGCAGGAGCAATCTTGCCAGAGACGGGGTCAATGCAGCAGAGGCTACCTGCCCGGCAGCAGCGAGTCGCCCTTGGGCCCATTAATGGGCGAACTGGGAGAAAGTTGATGTCGGGTGGGCTTCCTGCTGAGGTGGGAGCCCAGGATTTAACTGGAAGAGGTCGTCTGGTGGCAAGCTGAGGGGTCATCAATGCTTTCTCTCATTCACCCCAGCTGTAACCCCCTGGGATGTGACAGCTGTGGCCATGAGTTCCCCCTCCACACTTGGTGACCTGACAGCTCTGGTCATGTGAGTTTTTTAAAATTTTCCCCCATGTTGCAGAGAGGGCGTCCATTTTGTGATGCCCTCATGGTCTCCTTTCTGCCTCAGTCATGTGCCTATCTCCCGGTGGGGCTGATGGCCAGTCATTGCTGCAGGTCTTCCGACTGCGCCCTCCCTTCCTTGGTCCCTCAACCTTCCTCAACTGGAGATAGCTCTCAGAGGTGGCTTCTTTAACTGGCCGCCTCTGGGAAGGTCGGGGCCAACAGACATGGTCTTATATTCAAGGCCGAGATAGACAGACTTTTAATCATTAAGGGAATCAAGGGTTACAGGGAAAAGGCAGGAAAGTGGAGTTGAGGGTTATCAGATCAGCCATGATCTCACTGAATGGTGGAGCAGACTCGATGGGCCAAACAGCCTACTTCTGCTCCTACGTCTCATGGTCTTATGGTCCCACCACAGCCCAGTTCTGGGTTCCCGACCAGGAACTGATTCCTGATTCCATGGGAACAATCTTTATAAAAATGTTAACTTTGGTGGCAGCCAGCTGCAGGGAATCCCGAGGGGACCGATCCAGCTCCTGCCTCACTATATCCAAACCGATATCAGCAAGGAAGCCTAAAATATGCATCAGATGCCCCATTTAAATATGTAAGGTGTGTAACGCCTTTTTTTAGGTGGCTGCCCAGCATGCCTGCAAAAACTGCCTTTACCAATGGTGGTGCCGTACTGTAGGCATTGATGAGTTGTTGAAAATTGGGTGCAACAAGGACCAATTTCTATCCTCCCATGTTGCCTTGCTCTCTTGTTGCAGTCCCTGTAGAACATGGAATCATAGAATGATCACAGCACAGAAGAAGGCCTTTGGCCCATCGTGTCTGTGCTGGATCTCTGAAGGAGCAAATTCACTCAACCTCCGCCCCTCTGCCTTTTCCTCATAGCCCAGCTAATTTTTCCTTTTCAGATAATAATCTAATTCCCTTTTAACTGCCTCTATTGAACCGGCTTCCACCACACCCTCCAGCCATGGAATATGCAGGGGGGAATGTTTTAGTGGTTGGAGTCATACCTAGCACAAAGGAAGATGGTTGTGGTCTATGGTCCTTTCATGGTTGGTTCGATAGTCTTTGATCCTTCCATTTGTTCCCTTTTTTCTTTGTCTTTTCCCAATTCACCCTAGTAAGTATGGGTTGATCCTTTGTGAATGGACTAAATTTGCAAAGTTCCTTCTTTGTACAGACCTTGAAACTTGCTGAAAAGAGAGACAATCATTGCCTAAGTTTTTTAATTTTGCACTCACTGGGGCAAACACAAGAATTTCAAATTTCAAACAATCGCAACAATTTATATTACAGGAGAAAAGGGTGATGATTGACCAAGGCGTTGCCATGGAGAAAGCAACAGGTAACTATAGGCTGCCCGTGGCAGTGCCTCAGCCAATCAGAATTGAATTGCCAATCAATCAGCACCCTTTCCTCCTTTATAAATTGTTGTAAACATTTGAAATTTGGCATTCTTGCATTTGTCCTGATGAGTGCAAGATGAAAAGCTTCGGCAACATGTCTCTCTTTTTAGCAATAAAGTGCTTTGTAGCAAATGGAAGTTGAGCTAAGGGGTATGGTTTCACCTTGTCTTCCATAAAGCAGATAATTATGATACAGAATAAGCAGGCACTTCCCCATCAATAACGGGTTACAGTTGCTGAGTCTGTGCTCAGGCTGCTTATCTAAGAGAAGGTGCTATAAGTAATCTTGGCCCATAAGGTACACAGGGAAAAAATCAGAGAGCATTCCTGTTTTTGACTGATGTTCAGTCAGGCCTCTTAGAAATTACGTGCATAGACATTATAAGAGGACCAGGCCGGTATTGGCTGCGATGCCCCAATGGTCAAAGAGCCTGCAAGTGCTCACTGTTCAAGCTTACACATGAATAATGGCTACAAATATGAGGCATTTGTCGTCATGCCCAACACCTGTAGGATAGACGGGGATTAAATTGGAATATAGGGAATCTTGTTCATTATTACCCATCTAATTGGTAGGGTCATATAAAAATACATACATACAAACATACAAAATAGGAGCAGAAGTAGGTTATTTGGCCCCTGAAGCCTGCTCTGCCATCCAATAAGATCATGGCTGATCTGTTTGTGTGTCGAATTCCACATTCCCAACTACCCGGCGTAACCTTTGATTCCCTTGCCTAACATGAATCTATCTAGCTTCCCCTTAAAAATATCCCCCAACCAGTCCCATAAACATGTACATTTATCTGAATGTGTTTATTGCAATGCCACATAAAGCACCCCAGAGGCAATGACATTGAGAACAAATCACTCGACTTATATCTTGAGCGTGGAAAGAAATAATTGGTTCCACTTTTGTGGTGCAGCAATAAAGGAAGCTGGGTTTCCCTCATCCTCACCTCTTGCAGTACCAATTGCTCCATTAAACACTGCTCGAGGGCAAAGGACTTTTACTTATCGCAGATTAACGGCTATCAAGGTCACATTACTATCAACCCTTAGGAAACTCCAGGTCTCCCCGGACCAGCCATGATTTGAAAGACTGAACACGACACTGAAGTAAACACCAATATCATAGCAATAAAACATTGTAACACTATGAAATTAATATTAATCCCTGACAATTAAAATAAGTTCTAACATATTTATTTAAAAATGAACAATTTACATCTGCTTTCCCTCTGTTCCATTTTAAAGTTACTTTGTTCTCTGAACTATTCTATTTTAATCTAGACAACAGATTTAGCAGGCTATGAACTTTTCTCATCCCTTGTTTGACAGTTCACACAGTTCCTAATCACAACAGATACTGCACAGAGTGGAAATTCCAATTACATTGAATACATCTTTGACAGACCTGAGTCCTGGCAGGAGAGAGTGAACTTCTCAAGATGTTTTTGGCTTTTTATCTCTGTTTACACTCTGTAAACAACCCTCCTTTCATGGATCAGAAAGCAAAGAAATCCTGGCACTTGTACTAAGAAAGACTTGCAGTTATATATCCCCTTTCATGACCAGAGGACATCCCAAAGCACTTTACAGCCAATGAGGTACTTTTGAAGTGTAGTGACTATTGTTACATAGGAAATAGGGTAGCCAAGTTACACACAGTAATGTCTCATAAACAGCATTTGTGTTAAGGAGCAGATGATCTTTTCTTTTGTGGTGTTGATTGAGGGATAAATATTGGCCAGGACACAGGGGAGAACATCCAGCTCTTCTTCAGAATAGTGTGGTGGGATCTTTTACATCCACTCACGTAGGGCCTCAGTTTAACATCTCAACTGAAAGATGGCACCTCCAGTAGTGCAGCTTTCCTTCAGTACTTAATGGAGTGTCAGCCTAGATTTTTGTCTCAAGTCTCTAGAGTGGAACTTGAATCTACAATCTTCAGGTCCAGAGACATGAGTTTTACCAACTATGTCACGGCTGACACTAACCCAGAATTGTTTTAAGAATACAGTGCAACATAACAGGCACAGAAAACCTCTTTAAATCCGTGCTATTGACCCAGTGAGATGTTAATAAATAATGAACATGCAATTTTTATAGATTTCTTTGGATAGTAAAAATATTTCAACGACGAGCAGGGGAATCCTCCCTGGTGTCCCGGCCAATATTTATCCCTCAACAAACATTACAGAAGAACAGATGACCTAGTGATTTACATCATAGCAGTTTGAGGGAGATGCTATGCATAAGTTGGCTTCTGCATTTCTTCTGTTTCAATTGTGTCTACGCTTCATAAAGTAGTTCATTGGTTGGAAAGTGCTTTGGGACCTCTGGAAGTCATGGAAGGTCCAACGAAATAGAAGCCTTTTTTTCTTCTACCTCAATATACTTCAACATCTTTGTTTTGGAGAAAACATGCAAGAAAATTATTAGTTTTTAATAAAAGGCCTTGTAGGTCAGCAGTTCTTCATGAATAAGAAGCCACGGAGAGGGAGAACCAAATTGGAACCCTATAGACAGTCTTCCTCTTCAGGGGCAGAATTTTCTGCCCGTTGGGCAGGTGGAGCAGGAGCAGGCAGAGCAGGATTAGGCACATCTGCAATCGGGCCCATGCCGCTATTTTATGTGGGTATGCCAATTAAGGCGTGAATCACGGCTTCCGAGGACAGCGGGAGTGGCCATTGGTGGCGGCGGGACTACAATGACCGCCGGGTCCAATGGCGACCCGACAGCCTGTTTCGCAAAGCTCCTGCAGCCTTTCTAAGGCTGTCAAACACGGCTACTGGAAGGGATCCACAGAGTGCTGCTGGTGACCAGGCCAGACAGGACGATAGGGCAGTGGGGCACTGTGCCCCTCGTTTTTCTGACGATTGCCTTGCCGCCCTCCTTGAGGAGGTGGCAGCATGGTGGGAAGCCCTGGTACCCCACATGGCCAAACATGCCAGGGAGGAGGTGGCGGAGGTGGTGAGCTCCCGTGACGTGGTGCAACGCACATGGATCCAATGTCGCAAGCGCTTCAACGACCTCTTGCGCTCAGGAAGGGTGAGTACCATGTTGGCATTGGTCACTTAACCCAGCAGGTAGGTTTTCCCCCCTGGCAGCCCCCCACCCCCACCCCCGCCAGTCTGAGTGTAGTGACTGCGTTGAATCATTGACGGCATGTGTCCTTCACTGGATGGGCCAGCAGATATTGCCCATGCTGAGGTCACCCTGAGAAGGTGGTGATGAGATGGGTTCTGCCCACAATACTGTTTTGGGGACAACCTGGAGGAGCTGCACCTAGGCGCAGTGCTGGAACTCCGGGACATGTCAAAGTCAGGATGATGACATGTCCCGGGGCACAGCGGTGAGGGCACTTCACAGTCACTGGAGGAGCTGGCGGAGACAGAGAGTGCCCATGGCGCCAGGAGTCAGAGGACTGCAGGGGACCAGGCACAAGCTCAGTCAGTGCCCGATGATGTGCCTCTGGAGTTGTCCGCGACACAGCAGCGGCAGGAAATGCAGCTGGGTGTGCGGGAGCATCTGGGGGAGATACATGAGGCTATGCTCAGCTTGATCTCTGTGGTGGAGGAACCTACAGATCCATCGCTAATGCAGTGAGCCTCATGGCCAAGCACCATGCGTCCACCATGGAGAGAGTGGCGACTCTCGTGGAGAGGCTACTCCAGGAGACCCACCAGGGCTTCCTGGGGATGTGCTCTGACCAGCAAGCCCTCACATCAGCATTGACCTCAGCTGGTCAGTGCCAGAGTGGGACTTGGTCTGGGCACCAAGTCTCCCAGCTCAGTGCCCATCCATCCACGGTGAGCAGGGAGGTCTGAAGCGACCTCACATTGTCGCAGCAGCTGCCTGTCGTCTCTGCGGGCTCCTCTCAGGGCGCTCCAGATTAGGGCAGCAGCTCTTCCGCCCCTTTGCCAGTGACTGTTGCATCCATTGAGGATGCAACGACTGGGGAGATGCCAGCTGTGGAACTGGCAGCTCCTTCCCAGGCGGGGCCAGCACAGGCTCCATGGGCCAGAGGACGACCGCCAAGGTCATCGAGGCCAACAGGACAGCAGGGTCAGCAGGCTGGCTCAGATGCCACTCCGTGTGATGGGGCAGCACCAGGACATAGCACCAGTAAGCGAAAGCATAAGGCACCTTAGGCACACCACAGGTTTATCACTGGCTTTTTTGAGTTTGCCCACAATGAGGTCTTTATGAGTTGGTACGATGTTTAACACCTTTGTCATTTTGTTTTCTTAAGTTCCATTTGTTATAATATTAAATTCAGACACGTCACAGTGGCTGGGGGTGCCTCTTTTGTTCTGCAGGTGGATGGTTACCAATAATGTTATGAGTGATTTGTGGGACATTCAGCTTTATTAACAAGGCCCTTAGTTAATGTTCCTAACCAGGCAGATTTTGCACTCTGGTATCGAGTATAGAGCCTGCAGCCCAGGCTTGTCCTGGAGGTCCATATGTGTTGTGGTAGCTGAAGGTTTGTTGGATTAAAGCCTCCCGGGTGTCTCTGCTTCCCTGGAGTATGCCTGGGTCAGCGTCTACCCCCTCAGCATTTCCCTGTGCAAAGCTCATCCTCGGACTCACTGCTGGACTCATCATGTGCAGCCGCAAACACTGCGTCTACATCTTCGTCGTCCACAGCTTCCCTCCTTTCCAGTACAAGATTGTGGAGAGCGCAGCATACAACCACTATCAGTGACACACAATCTGGGGGGTACTGGAGTGTGCCTTCCGAGCGGTCCAGTCATCGGAAGCACATTTTGAGAAGACCGATGGTTCTCTCCACCACAGCCCTTGTGAGCCATGGCTCCTATTGTACCGCTACTCAGCTTCTGTTCTCGAATGGCGGAGAGGCATCATGAGCACCTTCACAGGGGATAGCCCTTGTCACCCAGCAGCCATCCATCCAGCCGGGCTGGAGCACTGAAGAGCCCTGGCACCTGGGAGTGTCTTAGGATGTAGACGTTGTGGGAGCTGCCTGGGTACCTTGCACAGACTTGCAGAATCAGCATCTTGTGATCACACACTATCTGCACGTTCATGGAGTGGAAGCCCTTCCTGTTGATGAAGGCACTGGGCTCACCTGCTGGCACCTTGATGGCCACATGTGTACAGTCTATTGTACCCTGGACGCGGGGGAAGCCAGCAATGGCTGCGAAGCCTCTGGCTTGCTGTGTCTGGCTTGCCTGGTCCCAGCGATACTGGATAAAGGTTAATGCCCACCTGAACAGAGCGTCTGTAACCTGCTTGACATAAGTGTGGACAGCTGATTAGGAGACACTGCAAAGATCACCCACCAGGCCCTGGAAGGAGCCAGAGGCATAGAAATTGAGGGCAACTGTGACTTTTAGAACCGCTGGCATGGGGTGTCCACCCACACAGTTAGGGGAGATTTCAGGCCCAATCATCTGTTAGATATAGTTGACTATCTCCCTTGAGAGACGGAACCTCCTTCGGCACTTCACCTCAGACATATTGAGGTAGCTACTTCACCGCCTGTAAACCCTGGGAGCAGGAGAGTGGCGTCTTCTGTGGCCCCTTCCACTTTGGACTTCCTGTTGGCCCTGCCTTGTGTCTGCGCCTCTCCTCCCAAAGGTGGCTCCCCTGGAGGCTGAATGTGTACTCCTGGCCTCCTCCCCCTTTGAGCCCTCCCTTCCTCCTCAGAAGAGGTGCCTCCAGTGGAAAGTTCAGCTCCTATACCCAGGCAAAGGGAAGGTTTCCTGAAACCTGCAGGCCCAGAAACGATTCTTCACTGCAGAGTGCTGACCTGAAGCTTGTGAGTCCAGACCAAGCAGCTGGTGTGTGTTTTGAAGTATTGCAGATCACACAGGCAAGTATCAGTTACTTCGAAAAATAAATATTTGCAGACCACACTCCCGCCCCGACTGAGCCCTCTTATCCCACCCGTGGATGAGATTTATACGAATGTCTCCCACCCGCCTGCCCGTTGTGCCCGAGTGCTGACCCAAAGATTGCACGGGCGCCAAAAACATCACCATCAATTGGTGCCTCAAGGGCCTTAAGTAGCCCATTAATTAACGGCTGGCGTGCATCGGAGATCATCGCGCGCCCACCCAACGAAATATCGTGATGGCGCGCGGTGATGTCGGTACACTCGCCTGATGTCACCGCGCGTCGGCCAGTCCTGCCCCTGCACACCAACAGGAAAATTCTGCCCCAGGAATGTCAGGTCTGTTGGTTTCATTTCATACAGATAAAGCTACTGAGGCCCAGTCCACGACTTTCCCAGATGAGAATGTGGGTCGTACATGGGGCTGTGGGATCACAGGGCTCATTCTGCAGCCCATACTCCAGTCAAACAGAGTCTCGCAGATGATACCATGTAATCCTGCATTATATTATAATGGCGCTTTCCTTTAGTGTTGATGGGGAATACCGACTGTCAGGAGTGAATGCCTCCCCTTGAGGGGTCCTGGGGGTGATGTCACGGAGAAATGTTCCTTCAGAAGATCATTTGGCCCATTTCATTTTGTCTTTGCACATTACCAATCTAACCATGTTTTCCATTACAGTTGCCCAACCATTTCTGAAGTAAGTCCAGTGCCTTGGCTTGAGCCAATATCCCTGGCATCATGTTCTAGTTGCTGAATGCGCTTTGTATTTGTACAATATGCACAGTGTGTGTTTTGTGAGGGTAGCTCTATTTCAGCTTGGCAGCAGTACTGAGGATGGGCGCAGACACCCAAAGTGCTATGGCATCACTGTGATGCAAGCTTTTACATTAGCAGCAAATGGGCCAGCAGCATGGTAAATGCGTGTTATTCCAGTTCCTGAGGCTGCTGTGCACTGCTGAGCTGAAGCTGTGCACTACCCTCCCTGTACTCCTGAATAATTACTGATGAAGGAAGACCCCAGCAGTATCTGATCGGTTTTCCCCTTTACTCATTCAGGGGATGTGGGCATCAATGGCAAGGCCAGCATTCCTAATCACCTAATCACCTAATCATTCCTAATCACCCTTGAACTGAGTGGCTAGCTAGGCCTTTTCAGACAGCAGTTAAGGGCCAATCACTTTGCTGTGGATCTGGAGTCACGTGTGAGCCAGGCAGGAGATTTCCCTCACCTTGATGCATATTAATGATCCAGATGGGCTTTTAGCAGCGATCAACGATAGTTTTACAGCCACCATTTACTGAGACTAGCTTTCAATTCCAGATTCATTCATTAATTAAATTTAAATTCCACTAAACTGCCATGGTGGTATTTGAACACCTGTCTCCCTGGGCCTCTAGATTACCAGCCCAGTGATGTTATTATGACGCCACCATCTCCCCATTACACATACCACAGGCTTTTGCCTGCCCTTGTAAAACAGGCACTGCAGCTGATTTGGGTCTTCCTTTTCTTTATGCATTTGCGATCCTTCCAGCTCAACGTTTCATTCTGCGCAGGATCCACAATCCAATACGCCCTGGGGCTGCTGCTACTTCACTGTCTGACTGTGAATTTCTTCACTGCCTCTGGGCCAGGACCACCACTTCCCACTTCTCCTGCGCTGCTGCCTACAAATAGCGATGGGTGCCTACAATCCTGATGGAATTTCCTGCTTTGATCCATGCTTAAAGCAACTTCCCAGCGCCTCCACAAGTGTCAGGCAATGACCATCTCCAACAAGAGAGAGCCCAGCAATCGCCCTTTAACGTTCACTGGCATTACCATCGCTGAATCTTCTACTGTTAACATCCTGGGGGTTACCATTGGCCAGAAACTGAACTGGACTAGCCATATAAATACTGTGGAATACTCCCCTCTTGCCTGGGCGAGTGCAGCTCCCACACTCAAAAAGCTCGACACCATCCAGGACAAAGCAGCCCGCTTGACTGGCACCCCTTCCACAAACATTCACTCCCTCCACCACCGACGCACAGTGGTAGCAGTGTATATCATCTACACAATGCACTGCAGGAACTCACCAAGGCTCCTTCAACAGCACCTTCCAAACCCACAGCCACTGCCATCTAAAAGGACAAGGGCAGCAGATACATGGGAACATCACCACCTGTAAGTTCCCCATCAAGCCACACACCATCCTAACTTGGAGAAATATCGGCTGTTCCTTTGCTGTTGCTCGGTCAAAATCCTGGAACTCCCTCCCTAACAGCACTGTGGGTGTACCTACACCACATGGTCTGTAGCAGTTCAAGAAGGCAGCTCACCACCACCTTCTCAAGGGCAATAGGGATGGGCAATAAATGCTGACCCAGCCAGCGAAGCCCACAGGCCCCAGAAAATGGTGGCAAAACCATCTCCTTTGCCTGCAACTGGTCCCAGAGATTTAGCTGCTAACAGCTTCAGTCTCCAAGGCTTCTTCCTCCCAGCCTTTGGGTCATCTTCAGTTTATGGCCCACCAGCTGATCTGGTGCCTCTCCCTGGACACGGGATGAGGCTAACCCAGAATGTTTGCAACCTGAGCTCCTATGTGATCCTGAGCTGAGCTACTGACACCAAATCCTCTCCATTCCCAGGGATCGATGTTGGGAACCCTTGCTCACCTTGATATATGTGAATCACTAGACCTTGGTGCGCAAGGTACAATTTCAAAACTTGAGGATGACACGTTACTTGGTGGTATTGTGAACTGCGAGGATAGTCTTAAACTTCAAAAGGCTGGTGGAATGGATGAACAATTGGCAGAACACATTTAATGCAGGAAAGTGTGAAGTGATTCATTTTGATAGGAAGAACATGGAGAGACAATGTAAGATAAAGGGTACGATTCCAAAGTGGGTGCAGACACAGAGACCTGGGGGTATCTGTGCACAAATCACTGAAGTTGTAGGATAGCTGGAAAGTATGATTAATAAAGTGTACGGGACCCTCTAAATAGAGTACAAAATCAAGGAAATTATGATATACCCACCTGAAAGACTGGTTTGGCCTCAACTGGTGTATTATGTCCAGTCCTGGGCACCACATTTTAGGAAGAATATGAAGACATTAGCGAGGGTGCAGAAAAGATTCACCAGAATGGTTTCAGGGTGAGGAACTTCAGTTACCTGGATAGATTGTGAAACTTGAGAGAAGATTTGATGGACGTGTTCAAAATTGGAGCAGATAGAGAGAAGCTGTTCCCATTGGTGGAGGGATTGGGAACCAGAGGGCACAGATTTAAGATAACTGGCAAAAGAAGCCATGGCAACGTGAGGAATTTTTCTTTTTAACTCAGTGAGTGGTTCGGATCTGGAATGCACTGCCTGAGGTGGGTTCAGTTGTGGCTTTCAAAATAAAATTGGATCAGTATCTGGAGAGAAGAGCACGCAGGGCATGGGGAAAAGGCAGGGAAATGGCACCAGGTGGATTGCTTTTCTGCGCTATAAGCATTCTACGGGGCAACATTTTCAGTTCAGCGCGCGGACGCGGTCAGCGGGTCTGGGATCAGCCGGGGAAGGACCGCTGACCACGATTGCACCCCACCCCCACCCCCCCCCCCCACAACTCTCCCCCCACCCCCCCCCCACAACTGTGACTTCACGCTGGCTGGCCAACTAACAGCCGGCCAGCGTGAAACGCGCACTGAAATGCTCAGCGCTGCCAGGGTGGGGATGGGAGGAGAGGTGGGTGTTGATGTAAGAGCGGCCGTGGGAGAGCGCAGAATGAAAGCTCCCTGAAGGCAGAGAGCTGCCTCAGGAAGCTGAAGAATTTAAAAGCAATCAAGAAAGATTTTAAAAACCGGGAAAAAATGTCCACGCCTCAGGATCAGTCACCTGAACACATACATGATGAAAGTTTTGTCCGTACATTTTTACTCTCTATTTAATAACGGAAACCTCATCCCGGACTTGGGTGAGGTTTCATCAAAAATGCAAAGTCCGCCTGGCAGACTCACCCGTCCGCCAACCGGAAGGTTGGATGGGCCACGAAAAATTGGGGACAATCGGACCTTTAATGGGCTTCATTGTCGGCAGGCAGGCCTCCAACTTTCGCTGGCGACCACCAACTAATATATCACGTGAGGGCAGGATGATGTCGGGGTGCTCACCTGACATCATCGCACGCTATTTCACGCTCGAATGTGTCAGACGTACGCCCCCACACCAGGCTAAAAATTCTGCCCATGACTTTATCACCAAACCACCTACTTCTGCCTCTATTGCATTGACCCTTCTTATCCCAGCCTCAGCTCATTTCCTGTTGAAACCCACAATGGTGTCTTTGTTACCTCCCAGACTCAAATATTCCAATGCTGTCCTGGCTGCCCTCCCACTTGAGCCCATCCAGAACTGCGCTGCTGTATCCTAACTTACATCATGTCGTGTTGACTCATCACCATTGTACTTGCTGACCTTCAATGGCTGCCTCTTGACAGCGGGGATCCTGACACAAGCCTATTGTACATCGCGAATGAGCCTTGACCCAGGAAGGCGGGGTCAGTGCTAGGACGGACACAGGGGTACCTACGCAGACACACATTCCAACAGGAGCTGCTGGATCAAGATCAGGAGCTGGGGTCTTAGCCCACAGGACTAGGGTGGAGATCACAAGGGTGGGACACTGTTTAAAATTATTTATATGCAGGAAATAGCACAGGGCTGAGTAGACAAGACAGCATTTCCTGTTATAGTCAGACGAGATCAATTTTTCTCATACGAAAATAAAATTGGAAACAATTAAGTGCCACAGTACAGGCCCTGTCACCATCTTGAACACATCTGTTGCTAATGAAAAGGGAGCTCAGCGGATTAAGACAATACATCCATAAGCAATTATCACCTGCAGTGTGTTGACAGTATGGAAATACTCAAGGTCCTTGTTTGGGTGGATGAGTGGTTTTCTGAAGAAGCAATACTTCAGCTAATTTTGTCAACTCTGACAGCCTGTCACTGTGCTTCTGACCAATATTGTTTAATGGTGGGAGTAAAATTGCATACCCCAGAAAGTTCAGCTGGTTAATACATACTGAAACAGTCCATGTCCATATGCAGCAAGACCAGGACAATATTTAGTTTTGGGCTGACAAGTGGCTCATGACTATCACACCACACAAGTGCCAGACAATGTCCACCTCCAACAAGAGAGAATCTAACCATCTGCCCTTGACGTTCAATGGCATTACCATCACTGAATTCCCTCCATCAACATCCTGGGGGTGACCATTGACCAGAAACTGAACTGGATCAGCCATATAAATACTGTGGCTAGAAGAGCAGGTCAGAGGCTGGGAATCCTGTGGCAAGTAACTCACCTCCTGACTCCCCAAAGCCCATTTACCATCTACAAGGCACAAGTCGGGAGTGTAATGGAATATTCTCCACTTGCCTTGAGTGCAGCTCCAACAACACTCAAGAAGCTCAACACCATCCAGGACAAAGCAGCCTGGTTGATTGACATCCCAACCACCACCTTCAACATTCACTCCCTCCACCACCAATGCACAGAGGCAGCAGTATGTACCATCTACAAGACGCACCACAGCAACTAGCCGAGGCTTCTTCAACAGCACCTTCTAAACCACATCTTCTACCATCTAAAAGGGCAAGGGTAGCAGATTCATGGAACACTACTACCTGCAACTTCCTCTTCAAGTCACTCACCATCCTGAATTGGAAATATATCGCCGTTCCTTCACTGTCACTGGGTCAAAATCCTGGAACTCCCTCCCTAACAGCACTGTGGGTGTACCCACACCACATGACCTGCAGCAGTTCAAGAAGACAACTCACCACCACCATCTCAAGGGCAATTAGGGATGGGCAATAAATGCTGGCCGAACCAGCGAAGCCCACACCCTGTGAAAGAATTAGGAAATGTTAACATGAAGGCACAGATTGAGTTAACTGATCTGGAGGAGCTGCAGTTGGCTTTAGTAAGAGTGGAAAATCAACCAATGTTCCTGCACCTGATCATTTACCAAGTAAAATTGGTGTCAGAATTTTACGGAGAGGCAGTGACCCCGCCCCTCCCAGCAGAAAATTTGGGACGAGCCCCCATCACCTTGGCCAGGTCGCCCTGCACCCAAGTAATAGTCATCGGGATCCATGAGGGAGGGAACCCCAATTCCCGGAGCTGCCGGCCAATCAAATGGCCTGCAGCTGTCTAGTCCCAGGAGGGTCACCGGGAATGTTGGCCACCGCTGAGATTCCAAGCAGTCCCCAAAGAAGAGACGCCATGGAGCCAGGCATGCTGGTTAAGCCCAGAGTTTCGATAGGACCCAAGCTCTGGGTATGGGGGTGCAAGACCAGGTTCGGCAGGGTAGGGGTTACAAGTGGGGGGGGAACGGCTTTGCGGGGGTGTCTGCAATGGGTACCAGGTGCTCAAACAGGATGTATCTCCCTCCCACCCCCACCCCCACCAGTCCAGCAACAAGGTGCCAGGATTAGACCTGGACACTTGCCCCCGGCATCTCCCCATTGGGGGTAAAATACAAACAGAGCCGGACAGGCGACAGGTGCGGCATCCTGCCATGGCCCCCAATTTAAACCCCTCCACCACTCCCCCCTCCACCTCGAAATCCACCCCTGGGGTACATCCGAACATTCGAACAAGGAGCAGGAGTAGGCCATTCAGCCCCTCGAGCCTGCTCCACCATTTAATAAGATCATGGCTGATTTGATAGTAACCTGAAATCTACATCCCGCCTACCCCCCGATAACGCATCACTCCTTTTCTTATCAAGAATTTATCCACCTCTGCCTTAAAAATATTCAAAAACTCTGCTTCTACTGCCTTTTCAGGAAGAAAGTTATACTTACTTACTTACAACTACTTATAAGACTCAAGACCGTCTGAGAAAAAAAATCACCTCACCTCTGTTTTAAACGGTGACCTCTTATTTTTAAGCAGTGGCCCCTAGTTCTAGATTCTTCCACAAGAGGAAACAGCCTCACCACATCCATCCTGTCAAGACCTCAGGACCTTAAATGTTTCAATCAAGTCACCTCTTACTCTTCTAAACTCCAGCGGATACAAGCCTAGTCTGTCCAACCTTTCCTCATAAGACAACCCACCCTTCCCATGTACTAGTCTGGTAAACCTTCTCTGAAGTCTGGCATATAGTTCCGGCCAGAAAGTGTGAGTGAGGATAGGATCAGGCTCGGCTGAGATGGGCTATAAGGCCTAATAATAGATCAATATTCATCTTCCCGTAGGGAAAAATGGCTGCTTGTTTAAGCTACTAGGCAGGGAACAAAATGTAAGAAATACCAGAGGAGGTTCTAGAGGAGGAAGAGGGGGCATTGAAGTTCTAGAAGAGGAAGAGGGGGCATTGAAGTTCTAGAAGAGGAAGAGGGGGTATTGAGTTTCTAGAGGAGGAAGAGATACTTATATGATTCTAGAAGATGAACAGTGTTTTTGAGGTACCAGAGAGGGTTCAGGTGACTTTGGAGGTGAGAAGTTTGTTTTGAGAAAGAAGAAAATGAGGATCATTAGGAAAAGGAGGGTGAACTGGAGTCCATTTTAATCCCTCACAGTCACTGATGCAATAAACAAAAATGTTTATCTCTAGTTCTGTGGCAATTGTTTTCACCTCCTGACCAGGGTCTGGAGAAATATTAAAAAAAACCTAGCTGCAAAGGAAAGAAAAAATGGCATTGGAGATAAAAGATTTGGGATTTAAAGCAGTCTTATCTTCACTGCGCCTTTCTGATTAGTCATGTTCTGGCTTCTGTTTACCATCACTTCCACTTGATTGTTTCAGACTAGTTACTGGATCAAAGTCCCTCCTGACATTGTTTTATTTCCTAGCTAATATTTTTCCACCACCCCGCTCTCCTCCTGAAGATGTTGACTCTTTCTGATGACACTGACCCACAGGCAAGGCTCCAAACGTTTTGATCGAGTGATGGTCGTGTCCGCTACATTGGTTGGTAGCTCTCTCACCTCTGAGTTTAAACCCCTCTCCATGACTTAATAAAAAAAATCGAGGCTGAGAGTACTGAGGGAATGCTGCACTGTTGGAGATGCTGTCTTTCAGGTGAGATGTCAAACTGAAGCCCCACCTGCCCTCTCAGGTGGATGTAAAAGGTCACATGGTACTATTTTGAAGAGCAGCAGGGGAATTATCACCAGTGTCCTGGTCAATGTTTATCCCTCAGCTGACATCACAAAAACAGATTACCTGGTCATTATTCCATTGCTGTTTGTGGGAGCTTGCTGTGCATAGATTGGCTGCCATGTTTCCTACATTATAACGGTGACTACACTTTAAAAAATACTTCATTGGGTGTAAAGCATTTTGAGACATCCAGTGGTTATGAAAGGCTCTATATAAGTGCAAGCCTTTCTTTTTATTTGTATTGCAAGCTCTTCAACAGGGTGGGGCATCATGTCCACTTCCAACAGAAGTTGCTGGAATAACTTTCCAGTGGGTTCTCCCCAACAAAGGATTCTGAGGCTAACTCTTGCACTTCTACTGCCAGCCTGCCTGAGAACAACTAACTCAGCACCTAATTGGGAATCCAACCTCAGGTCTGCCTGGTCTGTAGACCTGACCTATTCACTGGATTAATTCATTGAACATCCTGGTTTTTCTTTTAAGCAAGATTCACCTACAGCCCAGGGCATGGATAATTGTATTCCAAAACGATTGCTTTGAGCACACTGTGCCAGTCCGTTGCCAGGTACATAGGTTGTATGTCCCAATGATTGGCTGATCAAATCGAACAGCATGTTCCTTTGGTTGTGCATAATAGGCAGAGTATAGACCGTACTCAAGCAGTCCACACTTGCAAAAGCCAAAATAAAATGTCTACTGTTGGATGTGACTCTGTGATTGGGCAGCAATTACGAGTGCGCTAATAGCTGCACTAACAACAAATTTAAGATGATCAATCGAGCTCATAACGTGATTCATTTACACTTGCTAGAAGCAAAATACATTCACACACACAGACCTGTTCTCTGCCAACAAAAAGAATATTTTCAAGTCTTGCACCGTGTTTGAATTACCCAGGAACTTGGGAAGCCTATAGTACCCTGTTGTTTTCTCCATGGCAATGCCTCCAACAATCAGAGTTGACTGGCCAACCAATCAGCACACTTTTCTCCTGTGTTATAAATGGTTGTGATTCTTTGAAATTTGACATTCTTGCATTTGTCCTGATGAGTGCAAGTCGAAAACCTTCGGCAACTTGTCCCTCTTTTCAGCAAAATATCTTTTTCTTTCCCTCCCATGGTACGTGCATGTATATAACGAGACAGCAAGCAGGGCCGGGCCCTGTCGTCACCCAAATTGCCAGTAGCGCTGATTAGACAGCTATCAGCTCAAGAGCGAGGAGCTTCAATTCATTATCCCTGACAGCAGACCCCTGCATTCACAGCACAGAGATCGTAACTTCTCCATTCTACACTGCTAGGACGTTTCCGCAATGGAGTCCCTACCACGCACATACCTATTCAAAGGTTATGGTCTGTTCAAGAGCAAGAGATAATTTTAGATTAATCTCAGAGAAAAAATGTGCTATGTAATCCATTTATTTTTGCGAAAGACCCTCGGAAGATCTTCAGATAACTTTCAAGAGCACAAATTCAAAACCTCAGGGAATGCCCCTGATATTTTAAGACGACAACTTGCATTTATCTAGCACCATCAACATAACAAAACGTCCCAAGTTGCTTCACAGGAACATTATCAGGCTCTGAATCCCGGGAGAGGATATTCGGACTGGTCAACTTGTCAAAAAAAGAGTGCGTCAGGGCGATAATGAGGCGGAGAGGTTTAGGGAGGGAATTTAGGTAGCGACAGCTACTATCTGCAAATCGCACTGTTAAAATAAAATTGCCTCAAGTAAATAACAGCCTGGATTACAAGAAAATGTTTTACTTTAGCACAGAGTCCATTAGCATTGGTGTCAGTGCATTTGTAGGAGTGGTGGCAATATGTACTGTGTTGTACTAACAGCTCATCAGACCTATTAGAACAAGGCTTGACTTGTAACAGTAATTTATAGGCCAGGAATTCCCGGTCGGTGAGTAGGGGACGGGGCTCGCTCACCGACGCATAAAATGACGCGGGATGATGTTGGGCGGAACTCCCGACGTCATCCCGTCTCATTTCAATTTTCAGGTTAGCGGGGCTCAGCAGAATCAGCTGTGCGCCCGCCGACCTGTCAATGGCCAATTGAGGCCATTGACAAAGTAGTTAAAGCAATTAGTGGACCTGCCCGTCCAGCCTTAAGTTTAGCGGGGAGGCCGGGAGCCCTGGCGGGCTTCAGAAAAAGCATCAAACCTCATCCACCGGCGGGATGAGGTTTTTAATGTAGGTTTTAACATTTTTAATAAAATTGTGAATGAAAGTGATGGACATGTCCCAACGCGTGTGACAGTGTCGCATGGGGGTACATGTCAGGGAAATTTATTTCTTCCGTTTTTAAAATTTTTTTCAGACAGGAGCCGATCTCCCCGAGGCAGCACTTAGCCTCAGGGGGATGAGTGCACTCTAAAGCGCACATGCACGAAAGAGCGCACTCTTGGTTCAGGGAATTTCACCCCTCCCCGCCACACCCCACCACCCCCCTCCCCCCACCGCCCCGCGCAGGGAGCGCATAGCGCTTCCCGGCGGACGTCATGCCGGACGGGCCTTAATTGGCCCGCCCATGTAAAATGGCGGCACTCCCCCCGATTGGGGGTGCCGATCGGAGGTGCGCCTCCACCCACCTGCTCCTAAACCTCCCCCCCCACCCCCGCCCCCCCGACAGGGGGAAAATTCTGCCCATAGTCAACAAGGAAGCTGACCCCAATCTATACAAAGTCTAACTCATGTAGTTTACTCACAAACAGGATCCTCTGCCCTGTATTGTGCATGGGTGGGAACATACTACCTACTTCCTCTCTCCCTGAAGACTATGCTGGGCAGATTTCACAGTAAAGATTGTCCTGGCTGGGATACATTTTCCACAGAGCTGGGTTGCATAATATGGCTTTTTGATAACAAGGGACAGGAATTATTTCAGCAAACAGAGCCTTGACTCTATAGTGCAGCTTGGACTCTTACTGGAAATGAATCCACAGGTCATCAGGGGGAAAACCCATTTGCACTGTGAAGATTCTTCCACTGGGAGGCAGTTTCCACAGGATAGGACAGAGGTTCTTTTACCCCCCAGTATTTCTGCCCATTTGTAAAAGCAAAGCAATAGCCCTTTGGTCACACCACCAACTTGATCCGTCTTCTGCTCAGCGTCAAATTCAATATTTTTAAAAATTTATTCTTGGCATGTGGGCGTCTCTGGCTAGGCCAGCATTTATTGCCCGTCCCTGATTGCTCTTGTTCAGTGGGCATTTAAGAGTCAACCACATTACTGTGGGTCTGGAGTCACAAGTAGGCCAGGCTGGGTAAGGACAGTAGATTGCCTTCCCCAAAGGGCATTAGTGAACCAGCTGGGGTTTATGGTTTCATGGATCACCATTAGGCTTTAAATTCAAACCTCACCGCCATGGTGGGATTCAAAGCATCACCATGACCCTCTGGGATACTAGTCCAGTGACAATACCGCGGTGCGACCACCTCCCCATAATATAGTCTCACTTTAATTTTCAAATCGCTCTGTGGCCTCACTCCTCCCTATCTGTGTAATCTCCTCCAGCCCCACAATCCTGCAAGCCCTACATTCCTCCAATTCTGGCCTCTTGAGCAAACCCCGTTTTAATCGCTCCACCACTGGCGGCCGTACCTTCAGCTGCCTGGGCCCCAAATTCTGGAATTCTCTCGCACAAACCCCTCCACTTCTCTACCTGTCCTCCTTTAAGAACCCCCTTAAAAACTATGGGCAGAATTTTCTGCCTGTCGGGCGGGCGTGCCCGACCCAATCTCGGGCGGGCGGGGAGCCGATCCCCGCAGGAGAAGCGGGCCCTGCCGCCATTTTACGTGGACGGGCCAATTAAGGCCCACCCGGTGTGATGTCCGGCGGGGAGCACTATGCACTCCCTGTGTGGGCGGTGGGGGGGGGAGATTCCCCAAAAGTGAGAGTGCGCTCTTTTGCGTATGCGTACAAAAGAGTGCACATCTCCCTGAGGCTAAGTGCAGCCTCAGGGAGATCGCTGACAGCTTTAAAAATATTAAAAATAGAGAAAAAAAAATCCTTAACATGTCCCCCTCATGTGACAATGTCCCATGAGATGGGACACGTTCATAATTTACGGATTAACTTTATTAAAATGTTTAAATCCCTACATGAAACCTCATCCCGCCGGTGGATGAGGTTTCATGTTTTCTCTAGTTGCCGCTGGGGCTCCTGGCCTGTCCACCAGCCTTCAGGTTGGACGGGCAGGTCCTTTAATTGGTTAAATGATCCTATCAATGGCCTCAATTGGTCATTGACAGGTCGGCGGGCCCGCAGCTAATTTTGCTGCGCCCCCGCCTACCAGAAAATTTAAATGGGGCGCGGTGACGTCAGAGGTTCCACCCGACATCATCCCGCATCATTTTACGCATCGGTGAGCAGGCCCCGCCCCCTGCTCGCCGACGGCAAAATTCTGCCCTGCCCTGTTTGACCAAGCTTTCAGTCACTTGCCATGATATCTCCTTTTGTGACTAGGTGTCAAATTTAATTTGATAATTGCTCCGTGTGAAGCACGTTGGCACATTTTGCTATGTTGGAGGCACCATATAAATGCAAGTTGCTGTTAAAAATGATCTGGAAATGAAAGCAGATTTGCTAAGGTTGCAATACAAATTTGACTTGTCGAGTAGCTGCAGGGGGCAATTATATCACCAGGTCGGTCACGTATATTAATAGCAGTTAAGCTTCAACTGTACGATGTTACACGCAGAGTGCAACTCCAGCCCTTGTGCCCAGTTTAACTACCTGAATGTTAGGGAAACAATCAAGTCAGATGGTGCAGAGATGAGCCACAAGGTTGATCCCTCAGGTCATAGGGTTAGGTTATGTGAGAACACTTGGTTCTTTAACCTTGAGAGGAGACAGGGCGGAGAAGATAAATCAGAGCACGACTTCAAAGATACACCAGGATTCGAGAGCAACGTATGTCGGTTCGAACAGGTGAGAAGTAACATTTAGAAACGTCCAGCGTCAGATGAATCCTTATCAAAGGGAGGACTTTCCCCTCGTCGAGCGGGCGCAGGAGCGGCCGTGTGACAGTCCTCCACCTGCCATCGAGCCCCGACTGCGATTTCACGCTGGCTGGCTAATTAACGGCCCGGCCAGCGTGAATCTCGTGTTGAAACGCTCAGCACTGCCTGGGTGGGGGCGGGAGGAGGCCGAGCGCAGAAATCAGCACATGCACACGGGTGGGGGTGCGGTGGTGGGGGAGTGGGTGCACTCACAGGAAGCTCCCTGAGGGCCACAGGGCTGCCTCAAGGGAGCTGAAGATGTTTAACATTAAAAATAAAGTTTTCTTGAAAAAAAGGGAAAACATGTCCCCCTCCTGTGACTCTGCCCCATTGAGCAGGGACATGTTAGGTTTAAAGATTTCCATTTTACTTTTGATCAATATCGGAAACCTCATCCCGCCCGTGGACGAGGTTTCCTCAACAATCCCAAAGGCCGCCCGGCCCTTTTGCTCGCCCGCCAACCTTCAGGGAATAATTCAGTTTAATTAACTTACCGGTGGGCTTAACGACCCTCCTAATTGTCGGCGGGCACGCTGCCGACTGAAATATCGCGTGAGTGCGCGGTAACGTCAGGACGCTCGCCCCACGTCATCCGTCACGCGCTATTTCACACTCCAGCGTGCCAGACCCGCACCTGCAAGCCCAGCCGAAAATCCAGCCTCCCCTGATGTATTTTTTTCTTTCTGACTCAGACCTCTGATGGTAACAATCTAAATGGACGGCTGAAAAATTGGGGTAACCCGCTTGACAGGAGAACAGGAGCCCTGCCCACCACCCCCCCCTCCCCACCCCACCTGGATTTCCCTGTTAGGAGAGAATCCGTGTCAGGGTGGTGACTGGAAACGCCATGGTTGGGGTGGAGGTGGGGAGGGGGAAACATGGGGGATTCTGTCTTTCATTCAGGTTTACAGGGGCCATTTTGACTTCAGGCAAGCGGGGGGATTATACCAGGAAGAAGGAGAGTGGAGGAATTCTTGATGTTGAGGCCCTGGGAAAGACTGAGTGTACAAACGTACGAATTAGGAGCAGGAGCAGGTCACTTGGCCCCTTGAGCCTGCTCCGCCATCTGCTGATCTGATTGTAACCTCCTGCCTACTCCCAATAACCTTTCACCCCCCCCCCCACTTGCTCATCAAGAATCTATCTAGCTCTGCCTTAAAAATATTCAAACACCCTCTGCTTCCTCCGCCTTTTGAGGAAGAGGGCTCCAAAGATTCACAATCCTCTGAGCGAAAACATCATCTCCGTGTTAAAACCAGCCCCCACCCACAAGAACTCTGTCAAGACCCCTCAGGACCTTAAGGGTTTCAACCAAGTCATCTTTTACTCTTCTAAACTCCAGCATGTCTAACCTTTCCTCGTAACATGACCTGCCCATTCCTGGGATTAGTCTAAAGAACCTTCTGCGCACGTTGAAAGTAAAGAGAAAGACAGAGTGTGAGCATTAACTGATAGCTGTTGGGCTGTGTGTGCGTGCATGGACAAGGAAGTCCTGACGATGGAAGCTGATACATGGAGTGTTTTGCCGTCTACAAACTCGATGACGTTATTGGTGATTAGACCCGGATGGTTGTGTTTTCTTTTTGCTGTCTGCTTCATGCTGCTACTGTTGATAATAAAAATTCAACCACTAACTGGCAATGACCACTGCAGTGCAGCAGCAACTTGTCAAGTGGGAGGGGGCAGGATGTAACTTCCAACTCCAGACAACTGTAGATTGCAGGGTGTGGGGGGGTGGTGGTGGGGGTCCACCTTGGATACCCAAGACTCACCTGATGCAGTTTACAGGCAGGCATGTAAGTGGGCCCAGATGCAAATCAGGGTCCTAAGCCACCGCAAGAATTTGATTGCAATTTTTAAGCAAAAGTAAGCAGTGTCATACATCCTCTGAGCACCTGAACCAGGCACTGCCTTGTCCAACCAAGGGTCTTCCAAAGGAACCAGAGGTGCGTTTCTCAAAAGGGCGCAAAACTTTATTTCTTTTAGGTTTTGGTGGTGGCAGGACCCATCCAGCTTTGTAGAAACACTGCAGTCTGCCACCCAGCCGTACTTACCCCTCCCCCTCCCAGATTTGCCCCCATCCCCACAATCCTAAGTTAGGTTACCAACCCTCCAGGAAGTGGGATTTTCTCCTTCATTGTCTTTGAACAATTTCACGGATTAGTTACAAAAGTTTTGGAAATGGGGAATGAAAGGCCTTTGGATTTTGTTGGGGGCGGGAGGTCTTGAGGTGAAGTCTCCAGGAATGCGCCCAAGCAGAGTTGGCAGTGCCTGCCCAACACCTGATCTGCTGGCCAGATCAGCGGAAGTAGAGTCTTTGAATATTTTTTAAGGCAGATGTAGATAGATTCTTGAAAAGCAAGGGGGTGAAAGGCTATCGGGCCTAGGCGGGAGGTTACAATCAGAAGAGCCGCGATCTTATTCAATGGCGGAACAGGCCCGAGTGGCTGAGTGGCCTACTCCTGCCCCTACTTTGTGTGTTCATACGTTCACGGGGCCACCGGCGATTTCCTGCCTTTTCCACAGCGGGTGAGCTGCAACAGAACACCCTGGGTTGCATCCAAACCCATTAAAAATGTCCGGGCCTCCTGAGCAGGCTTCAGGCAAGTAGTTGCAGCCACATTCCCAATGTCATTTACATGGATGTCAAGAGTCCTCCTCACCCTTTTTGTGAAATGATGGAAGATGTAAGATCGTACGGCAGATTCATTGGAAGAAAATCCCTTGGCCTAATTTAGCTTATACACCCAGATGGTCCTTTTTAATAGCAGCTAAAACCTGCATTTATATAGCACCTTTGGTGCAATAAAACTGAACCAAGGCATTTCACAGGATTGTTATTATACAAAAATTTGGCAACCAAGCCACGAGTTATCAAGACAGATGACCAAACTTTTGGGCAAAGAGGTGTGTGTTAGAAAGGCAATGGGCCAAAGAGTTTTAGCGAGGGATGCCCGGGGCCTAAGGCCTGGGTAGGTGAATGCACGGTTTCCAATGGTGGAGTGCTTAAAATTGGGAATTGTGCAAGGGGCCAGAATTGGAGGACCGCAGAGATGTTGATAGAATGTAGGGCTGAAGGAGGTTACAGAGGTGGACTCAGGAGGATTTGTGAAGCCATGGACGGATTTGAACATGTGGATAAGAATGTTAAAATTGAGGCGTTGCCAGACTGGAAGCCGGTGTCAGTCACAGCAAGCACAGGGTTCAATGGGCAAATGGGACTTAGTGCAAGTTAGAGGCAGCAGAGCATTGGATGAGCTCAGGTTTACAGAGTGCAAAGGGGTAGACGAATGTTTGGATGTTTATGTTTTAAAACCATCAGGAGTAATACAAGGGAACATTTATGTTGGAAAGAGCTGGTTTCCTCCACCCTCCTTCCTCTTTCAATAGGAAAAGTTATTTCAGGTTGGATCTGTTACAGTCATCGGGCATCCTGTGCCAGGCAATGCCCACATTTGTGTTGAGTACAAGCCGACAAGAGGGAGCTTTCCATTCCGCACCACTGGTCACCATGACACCCTGCATGTAAACTTGGGAGATGAAGGAGGCGGGGAACCATGGAGTGGATGTATTTAAAGGATGCCATAAATTCAGGGAATCACTGTCTCCATGTGAGCAGCTGAGATAAGAGTTGGCGGAGGAACACAAAGAATTATCTCACATTCCACACAAAGAGCTGGGGCTTATCTCTCTTGAACTCTTCTTTGAAAACATTCCGTTCCCTGGCAATAACCTGTGCTTTAGTGCAGAGCAGAGTGTTTTCTTTATCCCAAGCTCTCGTACACACATTGCCTGTAGCTCCATAACAAAACCCGGCCTCCGCTTAAGACCTTTTGTTGATGAGTAGCATTAACATGGGAGAGAATTTCCCCCCCACCCCGCCATTGGGGGGTTTGTTCGGGGGCTGGGCTGGGGGCGGGCATACCCGATCTGCGCCCCACCCCCTCATGTGACAGTGTCACATGAGCTGGGACATGTTAATGAACTTTAATGAAAAGATTTATTTAATTTATATACCCTTCCATGAAAAATGTGAAGGCCGCCTGGGTTCATCACCTGCACCCACCCACACCCCCCACCCCCCCCCCCCCCCCCCGCCCCCCCCCCCCACAACCTTAAGGTTGGTCGGGCAGCTTTCTCAACAGCCTTACTTAGTTCATTCATGGCCTTAACAGGCCTTTTGACAGTTCAGAGGACGCACAGCTGCCCCCACTTGCCGAGCCGACAATTCTACCCAAGGAGTGCATTGTAATTATTGTTACAGGTTGGACTGCTTGCTGGCCCTGGTAAATACTGACTGTTCATCGCCCAGGCCCATGTCATCCACCAAACCCACCCCCCCGGTCCCCACCCTCGACCTCTCCAGCTTCCCTTTTCCCCGCCCTCAAGGTGCTGAGGTGGATTATCAACTTGTTGCCCCAGTGTACAAGAAAGAAGGAAGGAATTTGCATTGATATGGCCGCCTTTCACCACCTCAGGGCGTGCCAAAGTGCTTCACAGCCAATGAAGTTCATTCGAAGCGTAGTCATCGTTGTAATGTAGGAAAACATGGCAGCCGATTTGTGCACAGCAAGCTTCCACAACGGCAATGCGTTGACGATCAGTTAATTTCTTTCTAGTTGGTTATGGGATAAATAATGGTCAGGGCACTGTGGGGAGCTCCCCTACTCTTCTTTGAATGGTATGATGGGATATTAATCATCCACTTGAGGGAAAGTGGCTTTGTAAAAAGCAGTGGGAATGAAAATTGAATGGTTTCCATTAGGGGCAGCCAGCCACCAGTGCCAGTTCCATGCCCACTATGGTTCCACAGACACTGGTCACGTTTCAGTTCTTCATCCAAAGGACCATTTTCCATTCACAAACCTGGAATGTAGCTGTTAGCAATGTATGTAACCACGGAGAGCATCATCGTTTGAGCCCAATCTTGCTCTCGCCCATCTCCTCACACCTAAACACTTTACAGGAGGTTACACCAGATAACAACCCAAAGCGGGGGCCCTGGGTGATTTTTCTTTCATCTCCTTATCCCAAGGGTCCTAAGATTTATTGGAGTCTTTCACTCGTCAGCCAGCCCAAGATCAGTTAACTCAGTACAGATTGCCGTTTGAACACTCATGGGGTGGAATTTTATGGCCCATCCCGCCGGCAGGATTTTCCAGTCCTGCTAAAGCCAGTGGACCTTTGAACAGCTCACCGCGTTTTCCGCCCACGGTCAGCATGTTCCACTTCCACGTTAGGGCCGTGGCTTCGGATCTGAGCCATTGGGGAAACCAGTGCAAACACAAAACCCCGTTCTGGTGTCTGAAGGGCTTCCTCATCCTTCCAAATAATTGCCCCTTTCCTAATACAAGAGTGACCGTCTCTCGTAATAATTCAGTAGCAATGCAACCTGGGAGCCCGCATTTGAAAATCTGAGAAATTAATTGGATCTGCTGATTTAAACCATCCAATCGGATAGAACCTAGAATCCAATGTTTTGATTGGAGTGCTGAGACCTGGCAGAGTGGCACCCTGTCAGCAGGATAAGCGATGTATAATCGGAAGGTACTGTGAGTTAAGCAGAAGCTATTGTGATCTTAGTCTTGATATTTAACTACAGCCTCTTAGGGGCATTGTCTTGCTGGCAGCACGCCCTTTGACGAGTTAAATTCTTACCCTCAAATTATTGATGTTTTTTTACTGTTTATTTCCATTTCCACTTTGGGGGTGCATGGTGTGTGGGGTGTCATTTTCCTCTTTAGAATTGCAGTTAAGTTTGCTATCTGCCCTACTGTGATCAGGACTGTTTGAGAGGAGGGTAACGGACGCATATGAACATACCTACGTATGAACATGCGAAATAGGAGCAGAAGTCAGCCATCCGGCCCCTCGAGTCCTGCTCCGCCGTTCAATAAGACCATGGCTGATCGGTTTGCGTTTCGAATTCCACGTTCCCATCAACCACCCCTGATAACCTTTGACTCCCTCGTCCGACAAGGATCCATCTACCTCTGCCTTAAAAATATCCAATGACCACCCTCACGGATAACAGAGAACATGGAGTTCAAGGAAAGATTACCCTTCTCCATCCGCATCTGCATCTCTCCTTCCCCATTACACCTTCACTGTTCCACAATGCAGATGAGTCGGGAGACTACATGAACTCCATCTTACACAGCCAAGAATGAACAGCACTTGAATCTGCAATGCCTGTCGACAAGATGCCGGACAAAAGTACTTTTGACTTTGAGGGTGAGGCATCACTGATGTTGGTAATGAACTCTGAAGGAACACGCACAGTGATGAGCTGGCTGCACACAACATCAACCAGAGGCACGTGATGCGAAATCTGTGATAAAAGTGCAGGAAGCGAACATGGTGTGACATCTGTGATCAAGCACAACACAACTCAGCATATAGAGGAGGCATATACATGAGGAGGTGTGGAATGAGTGCAACTCTATTTACATTGATGGAAAGTATACACTTGGTAAATACACGTGCCACCATTATGCTCGTAATATTCCTTGATCTTCTTAACCCTACTGCTACGTCTTAGTGCATCGCCGACATCCACAACGCAGGTGGAGGCAGCCTGCTGACTGCTACGCCCTATTGTCTGTAATAACTTTGGCAGGCATCCTCTGGAGGACCGAGACTTGAAGGGCCCTGACCTGCTTTGGGTCTCCTGCTGTGGGCCAGGTGCACTCTCTCCGTCCTGTGGAACTGGAGGTGATGGGGTCACAGGCAGAGGGAATTGGGAATGGCTGGACATTCCTGGAGTCACCTGGGTGGATGGCCTCAGAGTCTCCAGCTGCTGGTCCTCCTCCCTATGGGCTAACTCCCTGTGGGGAAGGGGCAGCTGGAGTGAGATCTAGGTGCCCTGGCCCCTACTCGGGTAGCCACTGGCAGTTGTGATCAATGCCGACAGCGAAGGAGTGCAAACCCCACAGCAGCACCATCACAATGTCCTTGACCAAAGTCTCCACGGTGGCCGCCATTCTATCTGTGTTGATCTTGGTGTGCTGGCATGCCGGTGCTATTACCTTAGACCGAACACGTACAGACTCCTTCATCGTACTTTGCAATCTGAGGAATGCAGCTGATAACCCTACCTGATATTCCCGTGTCTGTTGCTGCTGCTCCAACACCTGTGTTAACAGAATCACAGAATCACACAGTGCAGAAGAGGCCCTTCGGCCCATTGAGTCTGCACCGACATGTGAGAAACACCTGACCTACCTACCTTATCTCATCTACCATCACTTGGCCCATAGCCTTGAATGTTATGACGTGCCAAGTGCTCATCCAGGTACTTTTTGAAGGATGTGAGGCAACCCGCCTCCACCACCCTCCCAGGCAGCGCATTCCAGACCGTCACCACCCTTTGGGTAAAAAAGTTTTTCCTCACATCCCCCCTAAACCTCCGGCCCCTCACTTTGAACTTGAAGCCCCTCGTGACTGACCCTTCAACTAAGGGGAACAGCTGCTTCCTATCCACCCTGTCCATGCCCCTCATAATCTTGTACACCTCAATCAGGTTGCCCCTCAGTCTTCTCTGCTCCAATGAAAACAACCCAAGTCTATCCAACTTCTCTTCATAACTTAAATGCTTCATCCCAGGCAACATCCTGGTGAATCTCCTCTGCACCCCCTCCAGTGCAATCACATCCTTCCTATAATGTGGCGACCAGAACTGCACCCAGTACTCCAGCTGTGGTCTCACCAAGGTTCTATACAACTCCAACATGATCTCCCTACTTTTGTAATCTATGCCTCAATTGATAAAGGCAAGTGTCCCATATGCCTTTTTCACCACCCCACTAACATGCCCCTCTGCCTTCAGAGATCTATGGGCACACACGCCAAGGTCCCTTTGTTCCTCAGAACTTCCTAGTGTCATGTCATTTATTGAATACTTCCTTGTCAAATTACTCCTTCCAAAGTGTATCACCTCACTCTTTCAGGGTTAAATTCCATCTGCCACTTATCTGACCATTTGACCATCCTATATCTTCCTGTAGCCCAAGACACTCAACCTCACTGTTATCCATTGGGCCAATCTTTGTGTCATCTGCCAATTAAGACCGAGTCCACAGGCTTGTCATTGGATTCAGCAGAATCTTGGCCTCCAGCAGTCCCCCAAGTGTCGGTGACCTTGGATGCCCCTGTCTCCGCCTGCTGTGGATCAGAATCTGTGATGTGCTCACCAGGTTGTGCCACCGAGCCTGCTCTAGGTCTAGGTCCCATCAACGTGTGTGTCTCTGCACTGGTGGAGATGTGGGTGAGCGTTGTGACAGGTTTTCCACAATTTTGTCCAAATAGTCCTCATCCGAGGTGTCCTCGGTCCTGGAGATGAGGGGTTGGCTCCCAGAGTCCCTGGGGCGTTCAGCTATGGTGCCTATGAAAGAGATTAAAGATAATTAGTGTCTGGCAACAGATTCTAAGACATAACATTGCACTCACAATGTCTGGAGGATCAGCTGGTGCAGGGCCCTCACTTGGGTGGGCACTGCCCCTCACCATTGCCACAGGCACAGTCCCCGTCCTCTCTGGCCAGATGTACTGCACGCTCCTCATACTGGGTGAGGGCACTGATATCTGCCACCCTGCCACTGGTCTGGGACCTCTCCCTCTTGAGGATGCGAATTGCACTGGATGTGAGCCCAGATGGAGATGTCGGGGGGTGTGTGTGTGTGTGTGTGTGGGAGAGTGAGTGGTGATGTCTCTTGTGCTGGTCGTGTATGGGATCCCTGTGGACGGTCATCCTGCAGATATGTGAGAGTGAACCGAGAGGGATGAGAAGGTCGCCTTACCCGGGCTGTGCGGATGAGGTCATTCATCTGTTTGCGGCGCTGTATCGCTGCTCTCCCACCAACACCTCCTCCCAAGCTGGGTTAGCGACCAGAGTTGAATCTAGATCAGAAAAGAAAATCTGAGATTTATATGATTCCAGGTATCCCTAGCTTTTAGAACTCTAACATGTTACTCCATGTAATTTTTGAATGGAGATTCAATGCTTTACCTTGAGTTCCCCATCTCAACCTTGTTCCTGTGGAGAAGAGCCAAAATATATCGCCCCAGGAAATGGGTATAGATTATGTTGCTTTGTTAGATTTCTCTAACCTTCTTACTCGGGGTTATGTTGGTTTTTGAATCGTAGTTCACTCTCAACATGGCTTGACATGGTAGATTTGGATAGGATGTTTCCCCTGGCTGATGAAACTAGAACCAGGGGACACAGTCACAGAATAAGGGGCAGACTATTTAAGGCCTAGATGAGGAAGCAGTCTTCACTCAGAGGATAGTGAATTTTTGGAATTTTCTACCCAGAGGGCTGTGGAAGCTCAATCATTGGGCATGTTCATATGCCTTCCTGACTACCTTATCCACCTGTGTTGCCACTTTCAGTGACCCGTGGACCTGTACACCAAGATCCCTCTGCCCGTCGATGCACTTAAGGGTTCTGCCATTTACTGTATAATTCCTGCCATTATTAGACCTTCCAAAATGCATTACCTCACATTTGTCCGGATTAAACTCCATCTGCCATTTCTCCACCCAAGTCTCCAACCGATCTATGTCCCATTGTATATTTTGACAATCATCTTCATTATCTGCAACTCCTCCAACCTTAGTTGGAGCATCTTCCACAACCTCAAGAGATCCCAAAATGCATTATAGCCATTGAGGTACTTTGAAAGTGTGGCCCCACTGAAAAGCCAGTTCAAAGGCCTCACAGCCGTTCATGTTCCTCCTACATGGAGTTACGGGAGACAGATTGGAGGAAAACAGCCTGCCTGGCAGTAACCCTACCCGATCACGTTTATAGGCTCAGTTGGAAGATTAGAACAACACTTTTGGGATCTATTGGGTTAAATGGCATAATTTAAACAGCATTGTGGAGGCTGAGTCTGTCGGGATGGGTGTGCTGTGCGCTGTTTCCTAAGTTATTATTCTAAGTTTCCTTTCAACTAAAAATAGCTGGAGCAAATTCAATTTATTTAATATTTTTTAGCAGGGAGTTCTATGGAGCACAATAATAACTATCCGGATGTCAAACAAGTCAATTCTCACTAAGCATCCAACCTATTTTCTTTGACAATTCCTTACAATAGTTTGGGGCTGGGATGTGGAGCAAGCTCATCTCCAGAGACTTTACAAGAACTGTGTTCTGTAAAGAAATATATTCCCTGTTGTTCTCAGAAAATGTTTTCCAAAGCAATGAATTGCAATGATGAAAGGAATGAAAATGCTGCTTCTTTTTGACTTATAGAATATAGAAAATGACACAGTAGGAAGCCATTCGGTCCATTGTGCCAGTACTGGATCTTGGAAAGAGCTGTTCTGCTTAGTCCCACATCCACGTGTTTTTTCTTCCTCTAAGTTCCTCAACATCAAGTACCAGTTCAAACCCTTTTAAAAATTATTTATTTATTATTCCACCACCTTTTCAGGCAGTCCATCCCAGATTCTGACCGCACCTTCCAAACACACTTAGAGGGACAAGGGCAGCAAATGCATGGCAACACCACCACCTACAAGTTCCCCTCCAAGTCGCACACCATCCTGATTTGGAAAAATATCGTTGTTCCCTCACTGGCGTTGGGTCAGGATCCTGGAACTCCCTCCCTAACAGCACTGTGGGTGTACCTACACCACATGGACTGCAGTGGTTCAAGGAGGCAGCCCACCACCACCTTCTCCAGGGCAACTCGGGATAATTGCTGGCCTAGCCAGCGATGCCCTCATCCTGTGAAATAATTTTTTTAAAAATCACTCTATTATTTTCAAAGGGGCCCACATTGCTCCTGATCATCCTCTTTTGCTTAATGTAATAGGATTTTTTTTGTGTTGATTTACAAGTTTTTTACATTCCCTGTCTGTAATTCTTACTCCCTGTTTGTCGCCCTTTGCTGTTCTTTCTAGCTTTCCCATTCCCCAGCAACTATACTGTTTTTTTTTTGCATTTTTGCACGCTTTTTCTTTTGGTTTTATGTTGTCTCTTACCCCTGGTCGTCCATGGCTCTTGCCCTTTAGGGGTATAAACTGGTTGTGTGTCACATTAAATTCTTTTTTGAACACCTCCCTCTGATCTTCTAGCTTTCTTCCCATTAACAGATTTGTCCAGTTTACTGTGGGCATTCTGTCTCAACCTTTTGAAGTCACCCTTACCTAAATATAGAATATAAGTAGCTGTTTTGTGTTTCTACTTTCCAAACACCATGTTGAACTTGATGTTATAGTTCACACACCATTGGGGTTGCAATATAGGGCCTATACAGGGCCTTGGTGAAATCACACCTGGAGTATCGTGTGCAGTTTTGGTCTCCTTACCTAAGAAAGGATATACTTGCCATAGAGGGAGTGCAGCGAAGGTTCACCAGACTGATTCCTGGGGTGGTAGGATTGTCGTATGAGGAGAGATTGGGCTGACTAGGCCTGTATTCACTGGAGTTTAGAAGGATGAGGAGCGATCTCATTGAAACGCCTAAAACTCTGATAGGGCTGGGCAGACTGGATGCAGGGATGATGTTTCCTCTGGCTGGGGGGTGGGGGGGTCAAGGACAAGGGGTCACAGTCTCAGGATACAGGGTAGGCCATTTAGGCCTAGGATGATGAGAAACTTCTTCACTCAGAAGGTGGTGAATCTGTGAAATTGTCTACCACAGAGGGCTGTGGAGGCCAAGTCACTGAATATATTTAAGAAGGAAAGAGGTAGATTTCCAGACTGTAAAGGCATCAAGGGATATGAGGAGAGAGAGTGAGTGTGACGTTGAGATAGAGGATCAGCCTTGATCATTTTGAGTGGCAGAGCAGGTTTGAAGGGCTGAATGACCTACTCCTAATTCTATTTTTCTATGTTTCTATGCAATGCCAATATTGCTAAACTCTGAGACGTCAAAAAGTATTGTCGTTTATAAAAAGAAATCTGGACTGAGTAATGGATGAGAGCTATTCAGATACTTTGAACGCCTGCTTAGATCCTTTAGACCTCAATTAGGTATCATTAAACAGGCCTCATTAGGATATTCATCACAGATTACAGTTCTTCTGGTACTTGGTCACATGCTGTGGAGCCAGTAATCTATTACTTATTTTAAATACTCTTTCAGTCACCAACCAGCAAGACCTGACACTACACAATACCCGCACAAGACCGTGTACTTTATCAAAGTCGAACCAAACATTTATGACTTAACTATTTTTACACCAGTGATTATGGTTTAGTTTGGTTTTAATTAGTAAATTGAATGCTGGAATAGTATAAATGGAATGCTAAGGCACACTAAATTACAAATAGAATGGGATATGACAGATACGATGCTGCAATATCAAACCAGAACTATAGTGTACAGGTCAGCATTCGTTGTGCTGCAGGTTTGTAAGGCAATAATCAGACTGCATTTAGTGGTCAGTCACAGTCACCGTGCCACAAACTCTGTGCACTCATTGTTGAGGGTGCAAAGGGGAGTTGGGTGCTCATAATCGATGAGGAAAAATTAGATAAGCTTAAGGCCTATAACCTAGAAAGAAGGAAATGAGCAGACACTACTGAGGTAGAGAAAATACTAAACAAAAACAGAATTATCTGGAAAAACTCAGCAGGTCTGGCAGCATCTCCTCTACATTGGAGAGACCAAATGTAAACTGGGCGACCGCTTTGCAGAACACCTGCGGTCTGTCCGCAAGAATGACCCAAACCTCCCTGTCGCTTGCCCTTTTAACACTCCACCCTGCCCTCTTGCCCACATGTCTGTCCTTGGCTTGCTGCATTGTTCCAGTGAAGCCCAACGCAAACTGGAGGAGCAACACCTCATCTTCCGACTAGGCACTTTACAGCCTTCCAGACTGAATATCGAATTCAACAACTTTAGATCTTGAACTCCCTCCTCCATCCCCACCCCCTTTCTGTTTCTTCCCCCTTCCTTTTGTTTTTTCCAATAATTTATATAGATTTTTCTTTTCCCACCTATTTCCATTATTTTTAAATCTTTTATGCCCCGCTAGTCTTTCCACCCCACCTCCACTAGAGCTGTACCTTGAGCGCCCTACCATCCATTCTTAATTGGCACATTCATTTAGATAATATTACTACCTTCAACACCTCTGTGTTCTTTTGTCTGTGACATCTTTTGACTATCTGCTCCTATCACTGCTTGCTTGTCCCTACAACCACACCACCCCCCAACTTCTCTCCACCACCCCTCCCCACACCCCCCCCCACCTTAAACCAGCTTATATTTCAACCCTCCTTATATTCATTCAGTTCTGTGGAAGGGTCATGAGGACTCGAACCGTCAACTCTTCTCCGCCGATGCTACCAGACCTGCTGAGTTTTTCCAGGCAATTCTGTTTTTGTTTTGTTGTAGAGAAAATACTAAATTGTCAGAAAAAATAAACCTCGAAGCAGAACTAGTTAGAAATTAGTGAGAAATTGTTTTAAAACAGAGATTAGGAAGAATTCATTTGCTGAAGTGCTTCAAATAATCTGCAAACCCGACATTAGGGAAATCCAAAATAACGCTCAATGCCATTGTGGGATAGTTAAGGTTCTGGAGAAATGGACTTTGAGGGGCTGAATGGTATTTTCTCCTTGTTTTTTGTTAAATTGTGTCATGCAATGTGTGACTGCCACTGGCATTTTATAATTGTCAAACTTCATCTGAACTTTATTTTTGTAGAAGACAAATACTATGACTAAAGTTGTTAATTTTGAGACCAATGGAACACAGGAAAATAAGCTCACCTCATGACTTGGGGAAGTTTATTTTCCACATCTTCCTGCCCTCACTCTGTAGATTGTTTCCTGTATCGCATGAACCTCTGTCAGCAATTTTACATGCGAACCATTTGGGCTTCATGAATTGATATTAGACACTGTGTCAAAGTCAAGACATGTCTCTTACTCCAACTCATTCTTTTCCAGGACTGTTGACAACAGCGTTCCTTGCAATCTCCTGTCTTTTCCCATCGGCCCCAATCTACAGGCTTTCAAACCTGAGCGTGGTGCCCTAGAATCAGCAATTCTTGATTCACCTGATCCTTTCCTTTGCCCTTCACAGATTAGGGCCAGGATTTTTCCTATGGCGGACAGGCTGGATGGGAGCGGGGCGGGGTTGGGGGGTGCGGGCGCAGATCTGATCACTGCCAAGGTCGGCTGCGCGCTACCACTTTACGCAGGCGGGCCAATTAAGGCATGATTTAATGATGGTTCGAGGGATTTTAGAGAGAGAAGCCATTGTCCCCGGTGAGTGAGTCTAGATCAAGGCGGATAACCTTAAAACTAGAGCTAGGTCATTCAGGGCTGATGCCAGGAAGCATTTTACACAAGGAGTTGTGAAAATCTGGAACTCCTGTTAATTGTACAAATTAAGTATAAGAGCTGAATATTACAGGGGGCGGGGGATGGGCACCGATGTCTCCCTTCCCCCGACAAACCTCCAGAAGCAAAGTCGGTGTGGAGCCAACACACGCTCCAACGCCAGCCTGCCCCTCAGCCATGGACCCCTGCGGGCAGGCCCAACAGGGCCAGGGTGGAACTTCTGTCCCTCACCGGGGAGGAAGTCCCGCCCTCAGGAGCTGCCAGCCAATGCCATTGGTTGGCAGCTCCGTCAGTCCTGGCGGCACCCAGGGCGCATCCCTTGGGCCCTGCCGGGACTGCAAGGAGGAAGCAGAAGGAGGGCAATGATCCCCGGTAACAGGTAAGTCCGGGTTCCTGGGAGCGTTTGGTCAGGTCAGGGAAGGGGGTTGGAAGAGGGTGGGGGTGGTGAGGTTAAGGCAGCAGGTGGGTGGGGAGAAAGGGGAGGGTTTTATCTTAGGGGGGGCATCCGCAAAGATAGAACCCACCCCCCCCCCTTTCCTTCCCGCACTTTGAAGATTTTTCTTTAAAAATCAGGCTGCCCCCTCCAGCCTGACTGCCCATGCCAACCGTTTGATGGCATGGGCAGCGTATGATCGGGGTCAATTGGCCTGGTAACAAGCCCACTTGACCCCCAATTCTCTATTTAAATATTTACGGTGAGCAGGATAGATTTTGGTGCAGCAACATCCCCCCCCCCCACCCCACCAGCACACGCACTCCCCCACCAATATGATGGGGGTGAGCTTGGGGTTGGGTGGGAAGGTGGTGGGATGGTAACCCTCCTATTTTACATGCCACCCCCCCCCCCCCCCCCCCCAACCCCCCCACCGAAAACACGCCTGGTGGGAGCACATAAATTACAGCCACATGGGGGAGTGGGGGTTGCGGGACACTCATTCTATGATTACTTGTGTACGTTTAAAGAGACGCTCAATAACAGGTCCAGGGAGCGGGCGGCTGAGGGAATTGTTCGACATGGCTGCCTGCCTCTCTTTCAATGGTTGCTCCCATACCCAGGTGTCCTTGGAGAGGCAGCAGGCAGTGTCCGCCGGTGCGGTTGAAGTATTCCGCGACCAGTGGGTGCTGCAGGGGCTGGTGTGCATGATCACTCCCCCGCGATGATATCTTAATTTAAGTTTCCTTGATGTTTTGTGTTTCAGTTTCACTGCTTCTTTAAGGAGTGGCTAATTTTATCAGTTAATTGATGCTCAAAAGAGTGTAAAGGGACACTGCCCCTTCAAGGGGTTGATCGTTTGATTATTTGTTTTCTCTGATTGCTCAAAAGACAAGTTTTCATGGTTATGCCTGGGTGTCCTTGGAGAGGGAGCGTGTGGTGTCCCCCAGTGCTCTTGAGGCCTTCACAGCTGATAGGCACCCCAGGGAGTGGAGTGCACCATCAGCCCCTAAAATAATATTTTAATTTAATAAGCTTCCTTTGATGTTCTATCACTCCCTGTGATGATATCTTAATGGCGAAGATTATTTTTCAAGAATCAGGCTGCCCACTCCCACCTGACTGCCCACGCCAACTGTTTTATGGCAGGGTAGCATATTATCGGAGTCAAATGGCCAGGGAACAAGCCTAATTGACCCTCAATTTTCTATTTAAGTATAACTTCATTTTAGTTACAGTGCCCCTTTAAGGGGTGGTTCATTAGCTAATTTGTATATTTGTTCATTGTTACTCAAAAGAGTATAAAGAAAGACTTATTGACACTGGTGATGAGTGGTAGGGTTAGGTGCACTAGGTTCGTAATGTTTCACTTTGTGAACGAATGGAAAACTCAGTAAAGATTGACCTCTGGTCTCCTCCTTCACCAACTGGCTGTCAGATGTTTAATACTCTCCTCCCTCAAAAAGCTCTTGCCTCTTAGTCAATTGAAAATTTCAATTGATTGAGATTGATGGTTTCTTTGTTAGGTAAAATATGGAAGGCAGGTAAATGGAGTCAAGAAGCAGATTAGGCATGATCTAATTGGACGGCAGAATATGCTAAAGGGGCTGAATGCCTCCTCCTTTTCTTATGGTAATTCAGAAAGACGAAATACAAAATTTTCCCAGCCAAGTGGGGGCAGGTCTCAGTGTGGACGGAGAGTTGAATCCCCTGAAATTAACACCAGGTTGGGATCTCAACATCATCCTGCCTTCCTTTTGGCTATCCCTGGGATGGGGTGGAAGATGAGCGGGTAACCCCTATGGATCTGTCAGGGAAGTAAGTAAGCAATTAAGGTAATCAAGAAGGCAATAATGTCTGTTTTAACCCTCAATTCTAGATTTCTTAGCCGGGGTGGGAGGGTGGGTGGGGTGGTCTGTTTCCCAACCTCTTAGCAACTCGCCAGGATCACCAAGGTGAGTACATAGAGCTTCTTCAGTGAAACTGACAGACTGGGCAGGCTTTGAACAATTACACTGAAGAGTTCCAACCATGGCCATTGAGAGGCTGTTGTTCAAAGTACCACTTCTCTCAGAGTGTTTTTACAGCATGACAGGTGATTGCCAACTGCTTGGGAGTCACTTTCCCTGTTACAGCACTTCACACACCTGCAGCTGCATTCCCCTGCTGCCAGCCTTCACCACAGCATCGGAGCAGCTCCATCTCCCATCTCTGCTGAGGGTCAAGAACAAAAACCACCTCACTTTCAACAGTTCCAGGAGCAACACCTGCAGCACCAGCTCGGCCACACACCCCTCCACAGGGCAGATGGGATGAACACCGAGGTCCTTTGAAAGGAGGCTAGAGCCCCCAGCATGGGGTCTACAGGCAGACGGTCAGCTCTCTCGACATGTCTGAGCACCAGTGCTGAGATCTGCAGCCTCCTGGAACAAGATCCCCTTCCCAGTGGAGATGGAGCTGCTCCGATGCTGTGGTGAAGGTTGGCAGCTGCAGGTGTGTGAAGTGCTAAGGCAGGCATAGTGACCCCCAAGAAGTTGGCAGGTGGAGCAGGTAGGAATGCTTTCCCAATGGGGTCGGGGGGAGAGACGATGGCATAGTGGGAATGTCACTGGGCTAGTAATCCGGAAGCCTAGGCTAATGCTCTGGGGACCTGGATTCAAATCTCACCGTGGCAGCTAGAATTTAAATTCAATTAGCTAACAATTCTGGAATATAAAATTATTGATAACTATCATTGATTGTTGCAAAAACCCATCTGGTTCACTAATGCCCTTCAGGGAAAGAAATCTGCCATCCTTACCCGGTCTGGCCTACATGTGACTCCAGACCCACAGCAATATGGCTGACTCCTAACTGCCCTCTGAAATGGCCTGGCAAGCCACTCAGCTCAAGGGCAGTTAGGGCAGGGCAACAATGCCCACATTCAGTGAAAGAATAAAGAAAAAAATATAGGATGCCTTTCACTGGAGGGCACTCCCCCAAACCACCTCCCCTCTTCTGCCCCCTCCACCCCAATCTTCACGCTCTACCTCTTGTCAAGTTTTGTTCTCCCTTCTCCTGCAATGGGAGGAAGCAGAGAGGTGTGAGTATTCATAATAGCTTGTGTGGAGAGGAGAGGAACAAAGAACACCATTTGTGGAGGGCCATTGGGAGGTATGGGTGTGAGAGGGCAATGGGCCGAGTGCAAACGTTGGCCTCTCAGATGGGGGTGCGAGGTGCCTGCAGAGCTATGAATGAGTGAAGCTGCACAGTCTGTTGACCTGAGCTGTGCAGGAGAATGCTGGGCAAGTCAGCATGTGGGGCTTAGCACCTAAAAATGTTATACTACTCACTTAACCCTAACCTTCCTGAGGCCCTGGGTCCTCTTGGTACACTCTCTCCAAGTTGGAGAGACCACGGGCTGCATATTATGGCGAGGCTGAAGGTTGGCGGGGGGGGTGGTGAAATGGGGTGGGCAGACAGTCTGCCCCACACCCCGGAAGGAAAGCCGACTAGAGGCCAACTCACTCCATGCCAGCCCACCCCACAGCGAGAACACCCTGCGGGCAGGCTAAGTTGGTGCGGGGTGGGACTTCCACGCCTCACTGCAGATGAAGTCCTGCCTTCAGGAGCTGCTGGCCAACCCAATTGGCCAACAGTCCCGGCAGCACCAAGATGTCATTATTGGGCTCTGCTGTGACTGCAACCAGCCCCAAGAAGAAGGGCTAATGGACGCAAGAGTGAGGTAAGTCCGGGCTACCAGCCGGGGAGGGTTTGGCAGCTTAGGGAGGGGGACATGGTGGTGGGTGGCTTTTGGGCAACAGGCAGGTAAGAAGAAAGAGGGGGTACTACCTTGGGAGGGGCTGCACCCAATGTGCAAAGGGCACTCCCCAAAGATAGCACCAACCTTCCTTCCCAGCCTGTTAAGGACTTTTCTACAAAAATGACCTTCCCACGCCAACCATATTACGTCGTGGGCAGCATATTATCAGGGCAATTGGTTTGTTAACAGGCTCAACTGGCCTCTAATTATTTGTTCAAATATGGCGGTGAGCTGCCAATTTCAGTGGCCTCCCACCTACCTTGTTATGGAGGTGAGCTCCAGGGTGGGCAGGAAGGTGGTGAGCTGGGCATCTGCCCCATTTTACGTAACTCCCCACCCACTCCCCTGCTGAAAAGATGCCCATCAGGGGCATTTAATATGCTGCTGACTTCCTCAGTCATGCCTCTTGGTTGGAGAAGTCGTCCTTTTACTCCTGTCCTAGGGAGGGTTCACCTCACTGCAGCCTCTCAGATCCTGGAGCAGGAGCTCCGGGCGAGAGACTCGGTTGTGGAGGGTTAGTTGTAGGGGGGGGGGGGCTGGGGCCAGTTTAGCCTTCCCAGGTCTCCCCCCCACCCCCCTGTTCCACTGGTTGCTGCAGCCTTCAACAATCCCAACTGCTGACGAGCCATTGTCACCCTGCTGTGGTCCCTTTAATTAGAAACCCTTCCTTGGACAAAATGTCACGGTGCCCGCCTTTCCGGATTGGCTGGTAGCCCAAAGGCAGGATGCTGATGCCAGTGCTCTGGGAAAGAGCCTCAGCAAAGCCCACTCATTAGGAGAACAGGTTCCTGACCCGAAAATGGTCTCGCAATTCCGGCGCGGACAAGGTCCGCAAATTCCCACTCAAAGTAAAAGGAAACATGCTAGAATGTGAATGGGGGTGGGGTGCAGCGGGGGAAGAGAGCAGGGAAATGGAGGAGAGCTGAGTAGCCAGTGAAAGGTCAAAACAGTAAGTTCAATTCCAGGGGGGGAAGGAGGAGCAAAGAGCATTTCCTTGATACTGAGGTGGACTTCCTCTTAGTGGAACGCTTAAAAGAAAAACAACTTTCTGGCACCTGTAGCCATCCACAAGTAGTGTGGAGAAGAAGAAAGCTTGGGTGGAGATTGCGAGGAAGCCAAACAGCATCTCTGTGGTTAAGAAGCCACGGAAGAAATGTCGGAAGCATCCTAATTCCACTTCCAAAATATCTAAGACTGTGCCAAAATGGAAAGGCCCCTTTAGGCAGCCAGCGTATCCCAGAGCCAGGAATGATTCATCTTGAAGGCAGACATAGCTCAGAGCTGTTTACTCAGGGACGTGATGTCCAGGACACCTACTTCAGAGCTGGAGGTTTACTCTGAGGATGGAAACTCTAGGAGGAGGGTTGGGGTTGCGGGCCGAGGGGTGATTTGAACCCAGGCGAGTTTCCAGTGTGAAACCAAACTCCAGCAATTGGTAAAGACACTCCCGCGATGCAGTTAGGTGGGGATTAACAGGATTTTGGCCCGACGTAATGAAGGAAGTCCGGGTCAAAAGGCCGTGCGATTTGGAGGGAGACATAGAGGCGGTGCTGTCCCCCCAGAAGGAAAAAAACAGTTCGGACCAGTATTCTTATTTCCCAGTTTTTACTGTTTTTTCCCTTCTGGGCTTGTCCTTCTACAGGGTGGAGGTTTAGGGAGATGCTGAGTGCAGCTCGTCTTGGGAAAATTGACGGTATTCCTAACTTGCACTTGGCCATTCTGCACGACCATTGTGCCCTTTTCAGGCAGAATAATGATTATTTGGATATTTGAAGGCTCAGTTAATGTTTTAAGAGTTGCATGATTATTATCACAGATGCATCCTGATTACATGATTTTCTTTTGTTCCCACTGATAAAATCACGTTACATCAAATGAAACATCTTTCAAGCCAACCGTTCTCATGATTTCATTGCTCGGCTGAAAATAACTAAGACCACATTTTTTATCCCTGATCCTTCATTGCTTCATGCAACTTTCAATTTTACAAGAAAGAAGGGCTTGCATTTATGTAGCACCTTTCGCGATCTTATGAAGCCAAATTACATACAGCAAGGTCGCACAAACAGCAAAGTCATAAAGGGTGGATCATCTGCTTTTTGAGAGATGTTGGTTAGGTAACACATATTTGCTAGAACTGCCCCGCTCATTTTCGAGCAGTGTCTTTTGTGTCCAGCCAGGAGGGCAGGGAGGGTCTCAGTTAATTCTCATCCTAAAGGCTGTAGCTCCAATAGCTCGGCTGACTCACATTACTACGCTTAGAGTGTCAGCTGAGGTTTTCTGCTCTGGAATGGGACTTGAAGCCACAAGGTCTTCTGACTCAAAGACACAAGTGCTGCCAACTGAGTCACAGCTGGCACTATAAAGCACCTGCATCGCAGCCAGCTGCTTCACTTGGGGTCATATCTGTGCAGGAGCCGGAGGAGGACTGAGCTAACTTGTAAACTGAGCTGCAGCAAACTGTCAAGCAACCAGGGTCAAAAGGGAGAAAAGAATGTGGCAGAGGCTGGAGTCCCTATTAAATTCACATCAAAAGGAAGTTCAGCGAGTCACATATTGTGATAAAGTTTACCCAACAATAGAAATGTCGCTTTGTTTTCTTTCTGATCCATTTTTTTAAAAATGAATAGGTTGAGGGCAACAAATTTGCCTTTGAATGAACAATAAGGTCTGGCTTGCTGACTGTAATTTATGACCTGTGAGCAAGAATAGTGCAAACATATTGTTCGACATATGCAATTCATGGGATTGTCATTTTGTTGGTGTTAACAAAGAGAATGCAACAATCATGACACAGCTGCAATAATGAACCCTTAACTCTCCTCAAGCACCTAACCAGTTTACAGGTTTATTAATCTCGCTGTCAAATTTCCTCATGAGGCCCTGCATTTGCCTGTAACCTCAGTTTGGAGCAGATATTTGGTGAGTGAGAATGTCTCTCAGTTACCGGAAACTTAGTATACGCACACTCTAATGTATTAACCTAGAGTTGCCAATTCATTCATTTAATGTGTTCATAGGACAATTGGAACTTTCAAGACTGAGATAGATTTTTGCTTGGTAAGGCATCAAGAGATAAGGTGGGTAAGTGGAGTTGACTGCAGACCAGACATGGTCTAATTGAATAGGAGAGCAGTCTTGAGGAGCCAAATAGCTCACACCCGTTACACTATTCTTGTTATGTTCTGAATACCCTGAATTGAAGACAATTTGCTTCTTTTTTAAGTGATCATGTTACTTAAAGCAAAATGAAAATTGTAATTGAATGGCAGAGCAAGTTAGAAGGGCTGAATAGCCTCCCTTTGTTCCTGACGTTCCTATGTTGCTACACCTAAAACTGATTATAATTTCACTGCCCATTCATGCCTCAATTAAAAATGGGCCAGTTTGCAACAAGTTCATGCAAATTAGTGTGTGTAATGCCACCAACACTACCCAATGGGCTAGGTAACGAAACTGCATGCACCACTTTGTTTAAAAAATTGAAAGGCACAGGTTTTATGTTGGATTGCTGGCTGGGTGGCCACTAATTCCCCCGCTCAGCCCTGACCTCAGGCCTTCATTAAACCGGGCGCCATATTTAAAGGCCATCCCTGCACAGGTCTAGCACTCCTCAAGGGATAGGAAGCTGCTGGGAACCGATGGCTGTCAAAGGGAGGGAACATGTTGCCAACAAATTTAGCAACTTGGGCAGCTACTGGATACAGTGGAGGCCCACCGCAATGTCCTTTACCCCCATTCTGGGCGAAGAACTTCATCCAAGGTGACAAATCCAGCCTGGGAGGCGGTGGCAGTGGTGGTCAGTGCCAACAACCACCAATAAAGGACAGCCACCCAGTGCTGAAAGAGGATGAATGATCCCCGCCATTCCACCAGGGTAAATCACTCTTCTCATCACTCTCAACTCGCAAGCTCACAAACCCATCACACATCTACAAGGTTCTCAATCACTGCCAGCTCAAGGAACATCACCAATCATTCTCTCACACATATCTTCATCTGCCCTGTGGATCGTTTCCTCATCCTGTTGATGGCACCACTCACCATCTGCACATGCCAGACATCCTTCTTATCTGGCCTGGCAGGCATCCTGCTTACACTCTCTCCATCTGTATTCATGCAGGACAAGCTGGTACACAACAAAAGGGAGAGGTCACAGACTGGTGGAGGAATGCCCGACATCAAGGTCCTCACAGGCTTTGAAAATAGAGCCATCCAGCTGGCTAGCAACAACGTGGATCATTCCTGTGCTGACGGTGAGGTTGGTTGTGCTCAACCAAGTGAGGATCCAGCAGTGCAACATCCATCAGACAACCAAGCTGTGAGTGAGTTCCCCTGTTCCGCAGTCTCCTGCCACGCAGTGACTACCTCTCCTTGCTTTCGCAGGCAAATCTGGGAAGCAGTCGAGCAGGGTCCATGAGCCAGGTCCTCCAGCTCCGAGGACAACATGGAAGAGGAATCCACAGACACCGTCATTGAAGACCCATCACAGCGTCACCCACACCCTCCCCCAGCGCAGAGACACACACCTCGGAGACCCATCACAACACTCACCCACACCCTCCACCAGCGCAGACACACACCTCGGTGGGACCTAGTCCTGGAGTAGCCTTGGGGTCACAATCCGGTGAGCACATCGCATTGTCTGATCTAAAGCAGGCGGAGGCAGGGACTACTCAGGTTGTTGACACTCGGAGGACTCCTGGAGGCCAGAAATCTGCTGAGTCCCGAGTCAGGTGAGGAGCCTCTGGACTCGGTCATACCTCACTTGCTGGAGCTGCAAAGGCAAGTTTGGGAACATCAGGAAGTGTTCTCCGCTGCACTCCTCAGATTGGAAGGCACGATGGAGGAGTCCGTCCGCCTTCAGTCTGAGGTGATAGCGCCGGCATGCCAATGCTCCAAAGTAAATACTGGTTGAATGGTGGCTGCCATGGAGACCTTTGTTCCGGACGTTGGCCCTATACTGCTGCAGGAGCTGCGCTTCATCACTGAGACACTTGCTGGCATCCATCAGTCACAACGCAAGAGGAGGCACAGGGCACCTCGAGATCCCTCCAGCTGCTCCTTCCTCTCAAGGAGTCAGCCAGGGGCCTCGAGCACCCATAAGGAGGTGGATTAGCAGGTGCAGACCCCAGTACCATCCATCCAGGTGACTCCAGGAGTCCCATCCAAATCCCCTATTGCTGTGACCCCAGCATAACATGGGCACGGGTGCTAATCACTTGTACTTAATGTTGATCACTATAAATACACTCCCAAGAATGTCCCTTTGTCTATGGCTCCTTGTTATGTTGAGCAGTGTTCATGTCAATCAGCTGTGAAACCTTGTTTCCTGTATAAAGTGAAGGTTACTGTCGCAGTCCAGGGCCTCTCCCCGTGCAGGGTGTAACCTTTCGAGCACAGTGATTGTCCGGTTTCAATGTCACTGTCCAGATTAGTGACGTGTGCACCTCCATGTGGCTTGTGTTTGCTGCAGGAATCTCGTACCCAAGTGTCACTGGGCTCTGCGATGTTCTCTGTTCGCTCCCAGCACCTTTGAGGCGGGGCTACCCCCTCACCCCCTCTCGACACCATTCCTGACAGTTAAAGGTGTGGTGCTGAGGGGGGTCAGGTGATGACGCCTGCCAAAGGATCAAGTTGTCTTAAAGCCCATGTGCCCGCAGTACCTCAGCGGCGTCTCCATGATATGAGCCTCTTCACAGAGTGTACCTGCACTGCCCTCAGCCAGACGGGTGTCAGACGTTCCCAGATACAATGTGAAGATCTCTGGAGTGACCTCACTGCATCTCGTCATCATCCTCCTGGAATCTTGTGGCAATGAGGGCATCACGACTACGCCTGCCTCGTCTGGTCAGAGCAATGTCCTCATCACTGCATCCTCACCTTCCAGGACCTCATCATCCTCATCCCCTTTGGCGTCTTCTCATCAGAGGAGACATGCAGCTCTTGCATCTCCTCATCATCCAGGTCCTCCCCCCTTTGAATCATCAGGTTCTGTAGCACGTAACAAGCCACTATGGTATGTGACACCCTCTGGGGAGTGTACTGCAGTGCTCCACCAGATCTGTCCAGGCACCGGAAATTCATTTCCAGGATGCCAATCGTGTGCTCAACCAAACTCCAGGTTGCTGCCTGGGCCTCGTTGTCCCTTCTCTCACCAGGAGCCTGAGGCCACCCCACGTCCTTTGTGGGTAGCCCTTGTCCCCCTGCATCCTGCCTGGTCCCTGGAAGATGTCAGGGATCTGAGACCAGCTGAGGATGTACGAGTTGTGGACACGTCTGGGGTATCTTGTACACGCCTGCATGATCTGTGTGTTATGGTCAGAGACCAGCTGAATATTGAGAGAGTGAAAGCCTTTGCGGTTCACATACTGGGCTGCTTGTTGCCAGGAGATTTAAGAGCCATGTGAGTGCAGGCAATAGCACCCTGCACCTGTGGGAATCCGGAAATCTCAGCAAATCCCAGCTCTCTTGCTTCCTGACTTGCCTGATCCTGGCACAAGTGACAAAGTTGCGTACCTTGGCAAAAAGAGTGTCCGTGACCTTCTGGATACATTTGTGGGTGGAGGCTTGTGAGATCCCGCAAAGGTCCCCAGTGGAACCCTGGAAGGAGCCAATGCAGACGTTGAGTGCGGCGATAACCTTAACTGCCACTGGCGGTGGATGCCCTCTAAGTCCTCGTGGTGCCAAACCCTGCAGAAGGTGGCATGTGTACATGACCAGTTCCCTTGACATGCACAGGCATTGGTGACACTGGTTCTCAATCACCTGCAGTTCGGACGTGCGCTGTCTGTAGACCCTGGGCCTAGTGATGTGCCTGCTAATGACAGCTCTGTGGGGCTCATCCTCTGCGTGTGGAGGAGGCCAAGCTACCCTTTGGTCTTCAGGGTTCTGCTCCTCCCTTTACCGACCCAGGCGTCTCCATCACATTCTTCACTTTCTTCTCTCCTGCCCATAAGCAATGAGGCAGACAGCGAGATCTCCAGGCTCCATCTTCCTGATGCTCTCCTCACTGCAGTATCAACGAGAGAGACACGAGAGTCAGCAACTGTCTCCTAAGGTCTGCTCTTGGTCAAGTCATTGGCTGTGGCTGCCTCTCAAGGTCCCTTAAAGCATGCTGGAGATTCCAGGGCACCACATGGATGCCCAATGTTTATTATACATGATGGCTCACCACGCCCACACCCAGCACTGCCCCACACCACATGACCGAGTGACGGCAGCTTCAGCCGTTCGATTGCATCCTGAACTCTCATCTCAGGCACTGGCATTTTCCTAACCTGCACTCCAAGACTTCGCAGTTTGCTTGTACCATGAGGGTGACGTTTCAATGTTATCTTGAACATAATGCAAGGGACAAGGAGCTCAGCCCTCCGTCAGTGTTCGATGGCCACCTTTCCCAACAGGATCCTCAGGCTTGCCCAGTCGCACAATTGTTCTGTAGCACCATGGCACTCATTCCAGTTTGAAGTGTGCACGCAAGGGGTTAGCAGCAGAGGGGCAATCATTGGCACTGTCGGGACTTCGTTTTGCTTGAGTCGGCACAATTGCTTGACTAGCCTGACTCCAAGCAAGTCAGTTGAGCTGCAGAAGTGTGTTAAATCTTGACGTGTTTTGGCACAAGCCCAGCCATTTTCTTCCCTCACCCCCCACACTGCCCCAGCATCTGTTTGTGTTCAAACTTCAGCCTGTATTGCCATGACCCCCACTTGCACTGTCACCCTTACCCCGAGGCTCCCTCTCCCTCCGACACTGTTGCACTTTCCCTGGCACCACAAGCCAGCCATGAAGAAGCCGCTGTGGAGAGTTGCCCTTGTACCCCCTGCCCTCCTGACCCCCGAACCCACAGAGCCACTTCCTTGTATCGGGATCATTGCGAGCACTGCGCTAAGTTGCGTGCACTGGCTTCCAAGTTCCCCTGGAAGTTCAGGTCTCCAGGTGCACATCTTTTAAAGGCAGTTGTAAATCACCCCGTCATAAAATCATGCCGACATTTGATTAAAATTTGATGTGGGTGGATGATACTGGCATGTGGCCACAATAATGAGATGGAGATTTATTCAAATTAAGTTCCCGACATTTGATGGCAGGAAACATGGCTTGCCATTGACACCCTGGACTCATGTCACTGGGAAATGCATCTAGGGCCTTCTCATGAAATTCTCTGTAATGGCATAGTGGTATTGTTGCTGGGCTAGTAATCCAGAGACCCACGGTAATACCCTGAGGACCCTGGTTCAAATCCTGCGATGGTGGAATTTTAATCAATAAAAATCTGGAATTAAAAAATCTAATGAAGACCATGAAACCATTGAGGATTGTTGTAAAAACCCATCTGGTTCACTAATGCGTCTTAGGGAAAGAAATCTGCCGTCCTTATCTGGTCTGGCCTACATGTGACTCCAGACCCACAGCAATGCGGTTGACTCTTAAATGCCCCCTGAACAAGGGCAATTAGGAATGGGCAGAAATGACGCTCACATCCCATGAATAAATAATAAAAAACAACCCACCAAACACGCTCGTCATGATTGGGCACAGAAAACCCCGGTCCTAGAGTGAGGTTGGGTCATGGATTTGTAAAGTTTACATTAGACCATTTTCACTGATCTTTGCTCCCTCCTATTTAAAAATGTTGAGAATGATGATACTGGCTGAATTGTGATTGTTACCACTATGAACCTCATCACCAACAAGTTTGAACAAAAAAAATTGCCCACCACATACATCACATTACGATGCTAAAAGATAAAAGTGATTTCACGAGAAAACTTTCTAAAGGAAAGCGAAATAGCCCCAGAAATTGACATTGCACCTGGATCAAATCAGTTATGCACTAGAATCGCAAAGGAAATATGTGGTAAAATTAGCAAGACAGTGACCAGAATTTTCCAGCCCCACCCCACCCCCCAAACAACGGGTTGCCCTGTGTTTTTAGGAATTTCAGAAATATAAAAACTGTACTTGGGTATTCAGTTAAGAAGGTAGGCATGAATTGCAGATTCGATGGGCCAAATGGCCTCTTCCTTCTTTGCCATAAAGACTTTGAGCCTATGGCATAATCTTACACCTGTAGTGGGAAAATGTTAGCAGGCACTTTGTACGATGATATGAGAGTCCAACCAAAAAGCAGAGACCCCTTAAAGGAATAGTCAGCAAGATTTAAGAAGTGATAGGGCACAATTAATAAATCCACATAGTTTTTTTAAGGAGATGATTAGGAGGATGGATAAGGATTGTGTAAAGCTTCGCTGTGGCACATTCAAAGAATATAACCACACGTTCCCCAATCGCGTCTCACTGAATGGTAAGATTAAACTCAAAACCCAAATTGCGATTAGCCATACACAAACTGTGCCTCTTTATATTCTGGTCTTCCCTTCACCTCGCTGCTGCACCTCTGCTGCCAACCCCAAATTGCTCCTCCTCACCCTGTGTTGCATTCTCTACTTACCCTCTCCCTCTGACTCCCCAGAGGTGGAGATTTGTGGACTGGTGCCTGGGTGGTCAAGGGTGCAGGGATGAACTGGGCCCACTTCAAGCACATATCTGCATCATTTTGGAGAGCCATCACAGGAAGAGAGGGGACCTCTATTATTGAAGTGCCATACAAAGTTCTGCATTCATAACTAAGGCCAACACATTGAGCTCCTTGCCCCTGATGGGTTTTGGTGATTGACTCAACTCCTGTTGAACTCTGGCAGGAACCTCATTAGTAAGTGCAAGTCAGAATTCCATGACATACCTTGGACCCCAATAGCATTTTAACCCATCGCTGAGTAGGATGTCCACCAGAGGCAGTCCACTAAGGGTGCCAGTGAGTCTCGTCATGGAGTGACCCACAAAAAATGTCCAGGCCTCAGTTGTGCCCGACCCTACCACTAACACCACCAGCCCTGGCTCCTCTTGTCAGGGGGCATTCACAACACCTCCCCCCGCCACCCTCCATTTCCCTGATTTACCTCCCTGTCAACCAGCCGCTTCCTTACGCCCAGAAACAATCAGAAAGCAACCCCCAGTGTTTCTCCACTATCCTGTCACTCATGGATTCCCTTCCCAAAGCACCCCTGGGATTAATGAATGATAGTTATCCATAAACCATCACATAAACTAAACTTAGCATTTATGACTATTTTATAAACAATAGTAAATGACCAAATCCTTCCCAATGCCTTTTTGGTAACTCTATTGTGTAAAAATATAATGACCACAAATAAATCTTTCTAGTTAATGTTGTGGCTTCAAGTCCCATCCCAAAGCACATAATCTAGGCTGAAACTCCCAGTGCAGTACTGAGGGATCACTGCAGTGGCAGAGGTGCCACCTTTCAGATAAGATGTTAAATCCCATCTCCCCTCTCAGGTGGATGTGAGAAGTCCCTTAGCACTATTTGAGGAAGTGCAGAGCAGTTCACCTGCTACCTTGGCCAATATTTATCCTTCAACCAATACCACTAAAACAGATTATCTGGCCATTTACCTGTTCAAGGGATCTTGCTATACTCAAATTGGGCTGCTGCATTTCCCAAAGTTAAAGAAATAACTACGCTTCAAAAATACATCATTGACTGTGAAGTGCTTTTGGGATGTTGTACGTCATGAAAGACACTGGTACGAGTCATTTATTTCTTCAACCTGCCATGTGTTACCTCTTCCAACTGTGAGGAATTGATTCACAGATACCAACACAACATAGTCAGAGAGTCACCAGTCATCAAGGCATTTTAATCAGATCAGGAAGTCTCTTCGCACTAGTTATGAAGTCTCTATTTCCAATGAAGAATCTCTCTGGCAGACTCTTTTGCAGACCCACTATAAGTTACTTCTTCTATGGGCAAGGGGTGGAGTGGGAGACAGTGGTGTAGTGGTAATGTTGCCAGACAAGTATTCCAGAGGTCCAGGCCAATGGTCTACAGACACAGATTCAAATCTCACTACAGCAGCTGGTAGGATTTAAATTCAGTTAAAAAATTTGGAATTTATTTTTAACAAGCTATTCTTGATCATTGTCACCATTGTCAATTATCATAAAAACCCATCTGGCTCACTGAAGCCCTTTAGGGAAGGAAATCTGCCATCCTCACCTGGTCTGGCCCAGCAGTGTGGTATGTACAGCCAAAAGGGAGTTCCCCCGGAGTTCTCAACATCGACTCTGGACCCCATGAAGCCTCAATGGCATCAAGTCAAACATGGGCAGGGAAACCTCCTGCTGATAACCACCCATGCCTCAGCTGATGAATCATTCCTCCTCCATATTAAATACCACTTGGAGGAAGCACCAAGGTGGCAACGGAACAAAATGAACTCTGGGTTAGGGACTTCAAAGTCCATCACCAAGACTGGCTCGGTAGCACCACTACTGACAAACCTGGCCAAGTTCTAAAGGTCATAGCTGCTAGACTGAGTCTGTGGTAGGTGGTGAGGGAAAAGCCTACTTGACCTTGCCCTCACCAATCTACCTGTCGTCGATGCATCAGTCCATGACAGGATTGGTAGGAGTGAGCATCGCACAGTCCTTTGGAGACAAAGTCCTATCTTCACACTGAGGATACCCTCTATCGTGTTGTGTAGCACTACCACCGTGCTAAGTGGGATAGATTTTGAATAGCTCTAGGAACTCAAAACTGGACACACATGAGGCACTGTGGGCCATCAACAGCAGCAGAGCTGTACTCAACCATGACCTGTAACCTCTTGGCCTGGCATATCCCCCACTCTACCATTACCACCAAGCCAGAGAATCAACCCTGGTTCAAAGAAGAGTGCAAAAGCATGCCAGGAGCAGCACCAGGCATACCTAAAAATGAGGTGTCAACCTGGTGAAGCTACAACATAGGACTAATTGCGTGCCAAACAGCATAAGCAGCAAGTGATAAACAGAGTTAAGCGATCCCATAACCCATGGATCAGATCTAAGCTTTGCAGTCCTACCAATCCAGTAGTGAACAGTGGTGGACAATTAAACAACTAACCAGAGGAAGGGGCTTCACAAATATCCCCATCCTCAATGATGGAGGAGCCCAGCACATCAGTGCAAAAGATAAGGCTGAAGCATTTGCAACAATCTTCAGCCAGAAGTGACAAGTGGATAATCCATCTCGGCCTCCTCCGGAGGTCCCCAGCGTCATAGATGCCAGTCTTCAGCCAATTTGATTCACTCCACGTGATATCAAGAAAAGGCTGAAGGCACTGCTACTGCAAAGGCCCTGACAATATTCCAGCAATACTACTGAAGACTTGTGCTCTAGAACTAGCTGGGCCCCTAGCCAAGCTGTTCCAGTACAGCTACAACACTGGCACCTACCCGGCTATGTGTAAAATTGCCTAGGTTTGTCCAGTCCACAAAAAGCAGGACAAATCCAACCCAGCCAATTACCACCCCATCAGTCTACTCTTGATCGTGAGCAAAGTGTTGGAAGGGGTCGTCAACAATGCTATCAAGCGGCGCTTACTCAGCAATAACCTACTCACAGACACTCAGTTTGGGTTCTGCCAGGGCCACTCAGCTCCTGACTTCATTACCACCTTAGTCCAAACATGGACAAAAGAGCTGAACTCAAGAGGTGAGGTGAGAGTGACTGCCTTTGACATTAAGGCAGCATTTGACCGAGTGTGACATCAAGGAGCCCTAGCAAAAATGGGGGTCGGAGGAAAGCTCTTCACTGGTTGGGGTCATACCTAGCACAAAGGAAGATGGTAGTGGTTGTTAGATATCAATCATCTCAGTCCCAGGACATCACTACAGGAGTTCCTCAGGGTAGTGTCCTAGACCCAACCATCTTCAGCAGCTTCAGCAGTGACCCTCCCTCCATTAAAAGTTCAGAACTGGCGATGTTCACTGATGATTGCACAATGTTCAGCACCATTCATGTCTCCTCAGATACTGAAGCAGTCTGTGCCCATATGCAGCAAGACCTGGACAGCATTCAGGCTTGAGCTGATAAGTGGCAAATAACATTCACAGCACACAAGGGCCAGGCAATGCCCATCTCCAACAAGAGAGAATTCAATCATCTCCCCTTGACATTCAATGGCTTTACCATCGCTGAATCCCCCACTATCAACATCCTGGGGGTTACCACTGACCAGAAACTGAACTGGACTAGCTATATAAATGCTGTGGCTACAAGAACAGGTCAGAGGCTAGGAATCCTGCAGTGAGTAACTCACCTCCTGACTCCCCAAAGCCTGTCCACCATCTACAAGGCACAAGTCAGGAGTGTGATGGAATACTCTCCACTTGCCTGGATGAGTGCAGCTCCAACAACACTCAAGAAGCTTGACACCATCCAGGACGATAAAACCCACTTGATTGGCATCCCATCCACAAACACCCACTCCCTCCACAACTGATGCACAGTGGCAGCAGTGTGTACCATCTACAAGATGCACTGCAGCAACTAACGAAGCCTCCATAGACAGCATCTTCCAAACCCACGACTGCTACCATCTAGAAGGACAAGGACAGCAGATGTATGGGAACAGCACCACCTGGAAGTTCCCCTCCAAGCCACTCACCACCCTGACTTGAAAATACATCGCCGTTCCTTCACTGTCGCTGGGTGAAAACCCTGGAATTCCCTCCCCAATAGCACAGTGGGTGTACCTATACCACATGGACTGCATTGGTTCAAGAAGTCTGCTCGCCACCACATTCTCAAGGGCAATTAGGGATGGGCAATGAATGCTGGCCCAACCAGCGAAGCCCACATCCCATGAAAAAAATTGATAAAACAATGATCTGGAAGATCTGCTATGCCCTCCATCCTGCACTTGAGGCCAAAGGTGTTGCTTAGTTGATGCTTTCAGGAGCAAACAGTCACCTTGCACTGTCAAACTTCATACACCGAGCTGTAAGCACGATGGACAATTTGATGAAGAAGAAATCTTCACTGCTGTTAAAGATACTCACCCATTATGCACCCATTCTAAATTCAGAATGGGTAAGGAAATAGCGGTGTAAGTCACTGTGAATCCACATGACGTGAGACCCCAGTGAATTTGATCCCGTTTTTCAAAAGAAAATCATTGGTTGTTGCAGAAGCACTGTCATTCAGCACCATTTTAATCCGTTTCCTCAAGCCTTTTCCTGCTTTGTCACAATGTGAGGCGGAGTTTTCCATCCTGGAGACCAAGTCCAGCGCAAAGCAGGAAAGTCGGCATGATTTCTGCTGGGCATCAGAGCGGGTGAAAACCTGCGTTCTTTCTGCTTTTCAGCTTATTATTTATTCATCCGCCAAGATCGAAGCGAATCTCGTGGCAGGGGGTGGGCAGAAGGTCACCCGCTCCGCTGTTACCTCTTAGGGGACGAAGGTCCTGGCACCATATATAAAGGGCACAGGACAGACATTCACTCACTGCAGGCCAGGAGCTCCACATTACTCCCACAGAATCCTTGTGGCCACAGCTCGTACTGGAGAAGCTGGCAGATGTGAGCAACCACATCCCAGGACTTACGTGGGCACCTCTGGCATTGCCTCTCATCTCTAGATAAGAGCACCGCCAGTGACACACCGATGGTTAGACCAATGCTCGCCATTGCAGTGGTCCACGTTTGCCGGCCTCTTAACCTCAGGGAGTATCCGCTGCCTCTTGCTGCTCAAGTCCTTGCTCCTCCATGGCCCTATGCCAACCGGAGACAGGCCCTCCATCTCCTCATCTGGATAAGAGCCATTCCCAAGGCAAAGTTGCCTGCAGCCTGCATCATCGACGTCTCAGTGGATATGAGAACAAATTGAAGTGAATTGTTAAGTGAGCATGTCCGTTACAGGTTTCCCTCCATCTCCAAGCCAGCAGGCAATTGCTAAGTGCTTCACCTGGCCTCCGTTTAGAAATGGCATCCCTGACCCACCCCTTCCAGCTAAACGCCATCCTAGAGGACCTGATTGAGTGCTATGCTCACTATATTGTGACCCTGAGGCTACCCTAGAACTAGTCCCACCAAGTTTTGTGTCTCTGCGCTGGTAGAGGGTGTGGGTGAGTGTGTCTTCTACAGTGCCCTCCTCTGGTTCTCTCCCAGCATACCTTCAGGGCTGGAGCTGAGGGCCAGGCTGGTGGGTGCCCTTGAGTGTTTTCCAAAGGTGCATCTGAAAGAAAGGGGAGAAGATTAGTGCATGGCAGGCCACTCTAATACAGGACAATGCACTCACATTATGGTTGCCTGAGGGATGAGCAGGTGCAGGATCCTCACTTGGGTATGCACCACTCACCTCACTATCGGCGCAGGCACAGTCCAAGTCCTCTCTGGCCAGCTCAGTGGCTCAGTTTTCATAGGCAGTCAGGACCTTGATTTCAGCCACTCCACCCCCCTGATCTGAGAACCCCCCCTCCGATTGTGTGCGAGCTTGTCCTACACAAAAACAGATGGAAAGCAAGGTGCATGCCAGGGCAGAGGATAAAGATGCCTGCCATGTGTGGATGGAGTGCAGCTATGGACAGGATGAGGAGACAAACTGCAGAGGATATGAGGCCAGGGGGAGATGTGAGGTTGTGTGTGTGAGAAAGAGTGAGTGGTCATGTCCCTTGCACTGGCAGTGAGTGAATGTGTGATGATGAGCGAGTATGTGAGTTGAGAGTGATGAGATGTTGACTTACCCTGGCGCCACAGATCAGATCTTTCTGCACTGGGTGGCTGATCTCTTCTGTGCTGCGTTGGCATTGACCACCGCTGCCACCGCTTGCCAAGCCAGAGTGGTGAGGTTGACGGCCATCACCGGGGGTAGAGGGCATCGCGGCGGGCATCAGCTACGTCCAGCAGGCGTTCCAGGGAGGTGTCGCTGAATTTTGGAGCAGCATGCTTCTTCCCTTTGGGAGCCATGTCTCCCGTGGAGCAGTCCTGGGCTGCAGACAATAAAAAAGCTGTGCCCGGATGCCATTTAAATATGGCACCCGGAGTGAGGGAGCGGTGAGCTCACAGTGGGGAGGGTGAATCAGAGGCCGCCTGCCCACGATCATGGCGTGTTTCCTGTGCATGCATAATTAATACGGGGGAAAGCGGATGATATGGTGCAAAAAGCCGCCATTGCGGCCAACAGAAAGAACACCGTTTTTCACACCCACTGTCGCTCGTAAGTCCAGTGGGGGCAAAATCCCAGCCATGGGATTGTGGTTTATATTTCATGTGGGATGAACACTCTCTCAATGAGAGGTCTGTCCATTGCTAAAGCACACCTCGTGGTTATAGTGTACATTAAGTATTCTATTTGGAACAGAATCTTAAGGTTCAGAAAATAAGTGCAGTGACAGAACTGAGCCATTTTTTTATTCATTCATGGCATATAAGCATCGCTGGCTGGGCCAGCATTTATTGCCCATTCCCAATTGCCCTTGAGGAGGTGATGGTGAGCTGCCTTCTTGAACTGTCCGTTTGTTATAGGAATATCCACAGTGCTATTGGGGGGTGGGGGGGGGGGGGGGGATTTTGATCCAGCAACAGTGAAGTAACAGTGATAGAGTTCCAAATCAGGATGGTGTGTGACTTGGAGGGGAACTTGCAGGTGGCAGTGTTCCCATGTATCTGCTGCCCTTGTCCTTCTAGGTGGTAGAGTTTGCACATTTTGAAGTTGCTGTTGAAGGAGCCTTGGCGAGTTGTTGTAGTGCATCTTGTAGATGGTACACGCTGCTGCCACTGTGCGCCAGTGGTGGAGGGAGTGAATTTTTAAGGTGGTGGATGGTGTGCCAATCAAGCGGGCTGCTTTGTCCAGGATGATGTCAAAACTTCTCGAGTGTTGTGGGAGCTGCACTCATCTAGTCATGTGGGGAGTATTCCATCACACTCCTGACTTGTGCCTTGTAGATGGTGGACAGGCTTTGGGAGGGGTCAGGAGGTGAGTTACTCGTCACAAGATTCCCAGCCTCTGACCTGCTCTTTTAGCCATATGGCTTAGTGCTGTTCAGTCTTTGGTCAGTGGTAACCTCAGGATGTTGATAGTGGGGGATTCAATGATGGTAATGCCAATGACTGTCAAGAGAAGGGGATTAGATGCCCTTTTGTTGGAGATGTTCATTGTCTGGCACTTGTGTGGCACAAATGTTATTTACCATTTATCACCTCAAGCCTGAATATGATTAGGTCTTGCTGCATATGGTCACAAACTGCTTCAGTATCTGAGAATTTGCAAACGGTATGTGGAATATGGAAGCATATGCATCTAGACAGTGCCAACCCATCCTCATCTGTGGCAAGTTAATTGATTTCAGGCAGAACAGCACTGGAGTTGCTATAATTGGTCTTGTTACACCCATGTCATCTGCCCATGAATTTATGAAGAAGATGGACATTTTACTTTTAAAAAGCAGCGTGGAATATGAAGAATTTACCTTGAAAGGGTGGACTCCAGGGGGTCAGGTGACTTTCTTTGTGTTTCCCATACCCACAGGGATTGATTCATTTCTAGGCATGTCTCTGGGAAGTCACTTAAAATGAAAACAACCTTTCTCAGATGCTGATGACTGCCCTCTCCATTTAAATTAAAGTGATGATATCTTGTTGGCCTCATGGAGATGGAAATGCAAATAAAGACATTCGGAGGCTATTAATAACTGGAATGTTGACGGGGTTATCAAACATTCCCCACAGTGTGACAATTGCTGAGCACATCAAACTATTTTTTGTGGACAGTGGGAACATTGATACTATGGTCATATGACAGAAACTGGCTTGTGGTGGGAAATAACTTATTAGTTTACAAGGACAGCCCAGAGTGGTCAGTCTGGGGTAAGAACCAATGGAGGAAAGTAATTTCATCCAGTTACAGGAGGAACCCTGCATGGGAACTCACTCCAGACAAAGAAGTGAGGCTAATTTGTTTTATCTGCAGAATTATATCATCAATATAGTGGCTCGACCAGAACTTTGACTGGAAAAACCAGAAACCTGCTGCTGCTTCGAGTAAGCCACTGTGAGTTACTAGCCACTGTCTTCAGTGAGCCAAGAGAGAATCTTCATGCCTGCAACATATCCAACTAACATCTGATTATAGAAGTGCCTTTTTGATTCTTTAAGTAAGCTAAGTGCCTGCTACATCTTTTGTAACCATCTTTTCTTTTGTGTTGGCCTTGTGTGAATGAGTGAGTGGGTGATGTTGTGTTTACATTTCAGGTTTTGAGAAAGTAGACATTTATTCATTCTTTTCATTTAAACCTACGTGGATGCTGGTCTTGTGTCTCTTCTTGAAAGTCACAGTGCCCAAGGGGTCAAAACACTTCTTTAAAATAGATCTTGTTGCAGCAGTCGTGAGGTGAGAAAGGGGGGTAATTGTTCCACATCTCTCCCCTCTCCATGACAGTCACAATATCTAGGGAATTCTATAGAATCTATAGAATAAATGGGAGGGAAAGAAATCAAGCAGGGTTCCTGGCACTGATCACTACAGTGACCAATGAACATTAGGTACAGACATGGTTGTACTGGGAGGAATGGCTTTCTTCTATGCTGTAAAGTTCAGTGGTTCTATAGGCTCTCCAGAAATGTAAAGCCAACAGTCACATGCCATCAGAACCCAGAAGGCAATTCAGAAAATCACTTCCTAAATTTAATTCCCTAACTCACATGAATAAAAAAAGGAAGCTGTTATCTGTGCATCCCTCAATCCTTCTTCTTAACAGTTATAGGACCATTCCCAAATCAACCATCAATACGAGGGACGGTGGTGGGGAGTACATCATCCATCATCATAAATGAAAGTATGACCTCTTCTCCTAGGCTTTATTTTCTTATAAGTGATCTTGTCACCCGTAAAGAAGACTAGGCCTCCATCTTGGGCTACATTTGAACAGTCTCTGAAAATGATTTACAATATCTTCAACTGTCTATAATCATTCATCAAAAAATACATGGGCTTGGAGGGTCTGATTAAGACAAATTGCTGGTATCCCCTGGGGGATCAAAGACTAAGGTCAGGATATTCCGACTCTGTCGTGGCGGGACCCGCTGTGGGGGATACAGCAGCCCAGCCAAAAGCCCATTGACTTTCGGCAGGTCTGGACAATCCTAGCGATGGGTTCGGCTGGAAAATCCCACCCTGAGGATGAAATAATTGAAGTATTTAAGATGATTGAAGGGTTTGATAGGGTGGATGGAGAGAAATGTTTTCCTCTGCTGGGGGGAGTCCAGAACAAAGAAGCCTTACAATTAGAGCTAGGCTCTTCAGGAAGCACTTCTTCACACAAAGTGAAGAAATCTGGAACTCTCTTCGCTCAAATAAGATGTGGTCATTGGGGGGTCAATTCAAGATTCCAAAACTGAGATTAATTATTCGTTTTTGGGCGATGGTATTAAGGGTGACTAAACCAAATGGGTAGTTGATAAGATACAGATCAGTCATGATCTAATTGAATAGTGGAGCAGGTTTGAGGGGCTGAATCGCCATCTCCTGTTCCTCTAATATCCTGAATCTCATTACTTCAGCAGGTTCTTGGTCAACAGACAGTACAAATACCCTATCAACAGCACCATTAGCAACGAAGGACAACACAGCTGTACCTACACAGGAAACAACCTCACACACTTATCTTACCACAACTAATGTTACTACACAATCCAGCAGTGCAACACAAGAAACAACTTCTAGTGCTCGCATTGAGGAAAGCACCTCCAACTTTACAACCAAGGAGCCCACAGTGATCAGGGGCAGTTCCACTACAGCTCCAGAAGTGATTAATCCATCAGCAACGAGTCTGACTACAGAAACAACAGTAAAATCTCCAAATCAGCATAGCACCACAACTGTTCAACTTACAAATGTCACATCAACATCTGCTCCTCATCAGAAGAGCAGTGCCTCTACAACACTGGACTCCACAACTCAAGAATCTGTAAATACTACAGTGTTTGGTAAGGAGAATGTACCACTCAAATCATAGGTTCATAGAATCATGCAGCACCAGAGGAAGCCATTCAGCCCATCGTGCTGTATGAATTTGCTATAAAGTTAGTCCCAATTCCCATGCTCATTCCCCATAACTGAGCATTTTTTTTTCTTTTGCAAATATACATCTGATACCCCTGAATGTTATCATTGAATCTGCTTCTAGCACCCTTTCAGGCTGTGCGTTCCAGTTGATAACAAGTCTCTGCATTAAAAAAAAATTCTCCTCACCTCCCTTCTAGTTTTTATTCAAGATAGCTTTAACTATGTCCTCTGGTTACCAACCCACCTGCCAGTGGAAACAGTTTCTCCCCATCGACTATATCAAAATCCTTCATAACGTTAGACACCTCGCAATGATCATTGTAACACGATGGGCAGAGAGGCAGCAGACTGACAAAATAAACTCTTTCCGCATCACTCTCATTTCTAGAGTCACAAAACACATGCCTCATCCTCAATAAATGGATTTGCAGCATGTGACAAAGTGACCTTCCTTTGGGCAAAAAGTGAAGTAAAACCCCAATCCAAAAAATAAGAACGTCTGGCAAATGTTGTCAGTCATCAATAATTGGTTACTGCTTTTAAAAATATATTGTATTATTTTCCTGTTGGTCTTTTAAAGGCAATCAAGTCACTATCATGATGCGTGCTTTGATAACATATTTGTAGGACATGTGTTTTTCAATGTTCATTGGCACAAGGAATGTTATTCTTGGGGAATTAAACTTCCTATGGCTCCTCTTCATGTAGGACAAGTTCCAGGTGCAAACTGGGGCTCACTCTCTGGAGAAACTTGCACCAGTGATTTTTTTTTCTACTTGCCACACCAGCTCTCTTTAAGTCCAACGCCTCTAGCCTGTGGTTCTCACTGAAAAACAAAAAAGAGTTTGAGAGTATGATATTCTTCCAGAATCGTGGAATTGACATGTTAGAAGTGGTTAAATGGGTCGCACCCTCAACTCTAAAATAGAAGGTTGTGGCTTCAAGCCCCAACCTGGAGAGGTGAGTACAAACATCTGGGCTGGCACTCCCAGTGCAGTACCGAGGGAGTGCTGCACTGTCAAAGGTGCCTTTCAGATAAGAAGTTAAATCAAGTCCTGGTCTGCCCCTTAGGATGGATCCCATTGCACCATTCGCAGAAGAGCAAGGGAGCTCTTCCTAGTGTCTTGGCCAGTATCTATCCTTAAACCAATGCAGAAGCAGATTATTTGATCGCTATCACATTGCTGTTAGTGGGATCTTGCTGTGTGGAAGACTTCCTAACAAGCTTGTTTCCTACAAGTGACAAAACTGCAAAACTATTTCATTGACTCTAAAGCACTTTGGGACACCCTGAGGTTATGAAAGGGGGCTGTATAAATGCAAGTCTTTTCTTTCCTTTTTGCTCAAAGCACATTCTGTATATCGGGTTCTTCTGCTTGACTCTGGAAAGTGATAAACTATTAAGGCCACATGTATTGATGATAAACATGCTTATGAAATGAAAACACTCACTGTTCCCCTCTCCATTGAAATTATTCACAAAAGGAAGCCATTTAGTGCATTGTGTATGCATCTGCTATAAAGTTAGTCCCAACCCCTCTGCTCGTTCCCCACACCCCTGCAATTGTTTCCTTTTCAGGTATATATCTGATATCCTTGAAGACTACTAGTGCATCTGCTTCCATCACCCTTTTAGGCTGTGCATTCCAGATCACAGCAACTCATTGTGTAAAAAAAACTCCCTTTTTCCCTTCTCATTCTTATTCAAAATAGTTTAATTCTGTGTCTTCCAGTTTCCAACCCTTATGCACAGTTCCTTATTAGACCATTGAAACCTGCAGGTTACCATTGGCCAGAAATTGAACTGGACTAGCCACATAAATTCTGTGGCTACAAGAGCAGGTTGGAGATTAGGAATTCGGTGGTAAATAACTCACCTTCTGATTCCCCAAAGTCTGGTCACCATCTTCAAGGTACAAGTCAGGAGTGTGATGGAATACTCCCCGCTTGCCTGGATGAGTGCAGCTCCCATAACACTCAAGAAGCTCAACACCATCCAGGACAAAGCAGCCGACTTGATTGTGGTACCCCATCCACCACCTTAAACATTCGCCCCCTCCACCACCGATGCACAGTGGTAGCAGTGTGTACCATCTACAAGATTCACTGCAGCAACTCACCGAAGTTCCCTCCAACAACACCTTCCAAACCCATGGCCTCTGCCACCTAGTAGGTCAAGGGCAGCAGGTGCATGGGAACACCATTACTGGTCCAAAATAACTTTGCAGCCATTCAAGTGACTTCCCCTCCAAGTCACTCACCATCCTGACTTGGAAATACATCACCGTTCCTTCACTGTCTCTGGATGAAAATCCTGGCACTTCCTCCCTAACAGCACTGTGGGTGTAAATACACAATATGGACTGCAGCGGTTCAGGAAGGTAGCTCACTGTAACCTTTTCAAGGGCATTTAGGGATGGGCAGTAAAAATGCTGGCCTTGCCAACGATGCCCATTTTTAAAATGAAGAACAAGATCCTGAGATCATTGTAATCATGGGATTTCCCCTGACCAGTGAGAAGTTGAATATTGGATGTGCGATAGAATTACATTATTCATCACTTACTTCTGGATACTGGGGCCCTTCCTCAACATGTGCTGTGGTGTATTCCTCAGGGGCGCACCTGAGCTTAGCATGGCATTAAGGGAGCTTCATTGTGTAGCAAACTGCCCATGGCAACGCTTTATCCCAACACTGGGTGCCTTGAGAGAGAAACAGCTGTATTCTCCTCACTCTGGAGAGCACAAAAATTCAGCCAGCAAAAATCACATTGGACGCGGCTGGGATTGAGAACTCAGTGTTTATGGAACAGCAATGAAGCAGCCACCACCTACCATTCTGTGCAATGCACTATGGCCCACTGGATCTACACAAATTCTCAGCACCCCTTCCTTTCAAAGCCAGAATTAAAGTGTGAAGGCACTGACTGTGAGGATGATGAGACCTCCTTGTGAGTACATGCTGGTGCTAGTGATGGGTTCATCACTACAAGTACTGATTGACATTCACTGTAACACTTTGCCCAAATCCAGATTAATTAGCCCAGCTTCATATACCCTATTTGCCTAATAAACATATTTCAATGCAGAAAGAGCTCATATTTTTATAGTTCCTTTCAGAACCTCTGGATGTCTCAAATGATTTTGCAGCCATTCAAGTACTTTCCTTGAAGGTTGGTCACTGTTATAGAATGGAGTCTTGTGCTCTCGCTGGTAGTGAGCTTGGAGCAGGGAAGGACATGTACTTTGGTGGGGCGGTCGCTACCTGAACTCCTTCCACCTTTCCACCTCACCACAAATTGAGGCCCTTCCATGGTCAATAAATGACTACTTAGGGCCTCATCCCACCACCATTGGGATTAGCCCCACTGCTGGTGGGCCTGTCTCCATGGAACATGCACGGCAGCTACAACAGTGAGGGCGGATGGGGGGGTCCTTCAATTAAAGGCACTTGGTGCCAGATCAAAGGACTGGACATCAGAAAAAGGGGGTTTGATCAGAGCCACCATCCTCGCCCTTGCTGCCGATCCCCTGCTCCCCTCTCCATGCAACCCACCCCCCCCCACCACACTATGATCTGCCCCCACCCCCCCACATTACCTGTGTCCTGGGTCGCTCCATCATCCTGGGATTCTGAGGGATGTTCTTCTGGCAGCAGCCAGCCTCCTCTGTGGTGCTGCTAAGTGCAAGAACTGTCGGCCTCTGATTGGTTGGCAGTTCTTGCTCGGCGGGACTTGTGGCCCCGGGGTCTTGATTCCAGGGGAAGGTCTGCCAGTGACCTCACCACTGCCTGATTGGCTTGTAGTTCGGTGGGCTTTCCTGAGAAAAGGCAGCGTGGGTCTCTCACCGGCTCTCCAGCCAGCAGACAAGACCCTTGACACCTTGAGAAGATTCCGCCCATAATCTAGAAAACACAGCAGCCATTTTTACACAGCAAGGTCCAACAAAGATCAGTGGGATAATGGTTATGCAATCACCCTTTTGTGATGTTGGTTAAGGGATAAACGTTGTCCAGGACACCAGGGATAACTCCCATATTCTTCTTTGAAATAGTGCCATGGATCGTTTACACTCACCCAAGTTTAAATGTCACATCCAAAATACAGCACCCCCTCTATACTGCAATGAAGGGTTAGCTTAGATTTTACATTCAAGTCTCTGGAAGTGGGACTTGAATCCACAACCTTCTGACCCACAGCGGGATGTGCTACCAACTGAGCCACAGCCCTGAGAAGCGACTGCTACATAGTTACAATGAAATGTGGACGAAATAATGTCAACTGCAAAATATGCCATGGTGCAGGGCCCACTCAATCCTTGAAAGGTGTACCCAACAGTGCAAAACTTAATGCTCAGAGTGCCAATTTGTAAATTTTACCTTAATATTGAATCATTTTTACAGTGCCAGTTAAAATCAGAGGTATGGGACACATAGTCATGGGAATTGGGATTTTTAAGATTTATCTTAAACCTATGTCATTACAGAAAACAAAAGCACCACAAGAGCAAATGAATCTGAAATTGCTCCCAGTACCATCAAAATAACTACGCCTGATCCTGGGCAAGTTACACCAGGATCAACACAACTTTCTGAGGTATCCAATTCAACGTGGCTCAACAGCACACCTACAAGTGTCACCGTCACACGTGCAACAATAAGCAACTTTCAGGCTAATCAAACGACATTGGAAGCTCCATTAAAGGGATTGTCAATCGGGACGACAGATGAAAGTGAAGTCACAGCAACACAGGAAAGTGAAACGACTGAATCGACACCAGAAAATGCGATTTCAGGGACACAGGAAAATCCATCAAAGACAGGAATGCAATCAAAGGTAAAAACAGAACAGTACAAGAGTGAGCTCTCAGCACTGAGAATTAGTCCCCTCCCTTTCTGAAATGTTTCTCTTCATTCTGGATGTCATATTTTCCAGTCTATGCACGCCTATCAGAACCACATTGAAATATTTTCATGATCTGGTCATTCTACTTTTCGCAAGAATGATATTTTGTGCGGTTAAAACAAAACTTATAAACGATTGCTGAAAGTCTCGATCCATTTTGTCCATGATCCCGTAATGTAATTTGGTGCTGATTGATGACATCACTCAGAGAGTGCTCAAGTTATCTGGTATGGGAAATAGAACAATGCCACTTTAACACAGGTTTAAAGCATACTACTGAGGCAGAGCCAATGGGCCTTATATTAACTACGCTTTCAGGATCTGGAATTAACAGTTAACAAAGGTTGGCATCTGTAATGGAAAGTGTTCCATTTCCTCTCACTAGGAACCCTCAACTCGACAAGCACACAATTCAGGAAAGAAGTGCACTTAAAAATAAATTGTCGGCATTCTTGAAATCAAGTTACATGAGGGAAGCCCAAAACTTTGCATCCAATTTCCTTGCGAATCTTCCCTGGACCCAATGAAAATTGGGTGAACATTTTGTTGTTACACTGTCTCATGAACCCTGACATTAATTTACTTCAATGCGCTAGCCAGATGAAAATTAATTCTTCACTTAATATTTCACCATCTCTCCACATCCTCTGTTGGTGATTCTTTTCTAACTACTCCTGACGCTTCCCAAGCTTTATAAAATGGCTTCATTGTTGCTTTTGTCACAATCCACATTTGTTCAACAACAAAAAAAGAAATGACCACCACGAGAAGAAACAATAAAGCAATATTTCTTTTTTTTTTATTTAACGGTCAGATCAAATTTAATATGAATTATGCATCGCACAGTGAATACAACAAAGTTAGATCTTGCTTTTTTTTCCCCCAAGTTTGCCTGCTAGTAACTTATGGGCAATGTTCCATTGAAATTATGTCAACTGTGAGCTCACATGTACGCTAGGTCCAATATGCCCAGAGGACGGACCAGGAGGTGAAACTCTGTCCAAAACTCCAAAGGCACAAAATGTTGAATGTCGCCACCACCATTCCCCAGGCAAACCCCCAAACCTCAGCTCCCACCCAAACAGGTTTCCCTGCCCAGAAGTATTAGCAGCTGCACACGAATAGCAGGCTTCCCCAAAGAAACTGACCGTCTCACTAACTGACACACAGTGTGAAGGCTTTTCTTCAAATATAACTGACAAACAGCAACATCTCCACCATAGCCTCCAATTCCTATCAGGAGAGCAACTCCACTGTGAGGGCCCACTCTCTTTTTATTTAAAATATGGTAACATTTTTTGCAACCTTGAAGTATCAGATGTTTCAGGTGTAACAGTTATGCATCAGGAGTAAGGTAGGAGGACCTCTATTTACAGCCAGAACATGTCTCATCAGTTATACCTATTGAATCTGAATTGCCAGTGTGTACATTCACCTATGTATTGACTATATAGCTTTGTAGCATATTAACAATATGGATTTTCATCACACTGTCACAGGTGTGTTCTCTCTTTGTTGGCCATATTTGATAGACATCTACAACAGTGGTATCCTGCTCGATACCAACTCGTCTCCTCCATTCATCTCAGTTTTCCTAAAATTGAAAAAGCATAGAATATTATACATAGGAGCAGAAGTAGGCCATTTGGACCATCAAGTCTGCTCCGCCATTCAATGAGATCATGACTAATCTGATAATCCTCAACTCCCATTCTGCCCATTGTACATGTGCTGGCTCTCTGAAAGAGCTATTCATTTAGATCTAATTCCCTGCCTTTTCCTCAGATCTTTTAAAATGTTTATTTTTAAAACACTTATCCACCTACCATTGAATGGAAACAAAATGGATTGCTTTACTTTTGTTTTTATCTGTCTGGCCTGACACCTTGTGCCCAGGATGGTCGGCATGCGGCCTATACCCAGGCTACTGCCAGCGCTTGTATTCACTAGCCTCTGATAGACATCATTGACTGCCTGGTTCGAGACCTGTCTCAACAAGAATAAAACCTCGTGGTGGGGGTAATAAAAATGGAAAATATGAACAATTTGCAAGAATGATTTATCGGCAGACTCCTGAGATCAGGCGGGTCTGATGCTATCTTTCACACAAAGTTCACACCAAAACAGTTCCAGCAAAGGATTTGCAATCCCGACAGTTCACACTGCCTCCCTCTAACGGTTGTAGCATTCCCTGCTGCTGCTCCAATTCAGACCAAAGATCAAATCGTGTATTGTTCACCACCACCCAGGGCAATGTGTTTGCCCACTAAGCTTTATTCTGTAACCTATAACGTAATAACAAAATTATATCCATGTACACTTTTTGAACAACATTAGGTTCAATTGTCATGAGGGCTATCACACTTTTATGTGGTCCCTGTGTCCTACGTCTACCTTAATAATGAAAACTACCTCTGTAAACTTGCCAGGTTGCAGTTACAGCACTAATATAAAAACAAAAAAACTGCGGATGCTGGAAATCCAAAACAAAAACAGAATTACCTGGAAAAACTCAGCAGGTCTGTATAGAGAGACAAAGAGGTGGAGGGGGGGGCGGGGGTTCTATCACTGCTTGTTTGTCCCTACAACCACACCCCCGCCCCCCCCCTCCACCTCTTTGTCTCTCTATCTCTCCGCCCCCCACACACACACCTTAAACCAGTTTATATTTCAACTCTTTCTTGGACTCGAACGCAAGTTCTGTCGAAGGGTCATGAGGACTCGAAACGTCAACTCTTTTCTTCTCCGCCGATGCTGCCAGACCTGCTGAGTTTTTCCAGGTAATTCTGTTTTTGTTTTGCAGTTACAGCACTCCCACCAGAAGTGTCAATGCAGTGTCTCAGGTTCACATCTCCCAGATCCTGAGTTTATTCTGCAGAAACAGCTCCTCGGCACTGGCCTGTTCCCCTGCAGCACAAATTAGATACGAACATACAGATTAGGAGCAGGAGTAGGCCACTCGGCCCCTCGAGCCTGCTCTGCCATTCAATAAGATCACAGCTGATCTGATTGTAACCTCAACCCCACATTCCTGCCTTAAAAATATTCAAAGACTCTCTTTCTTAAAAGGTGGTGGAAGCAGAGTTCCAAAGACTCACAACCCACTGAGAGAAAAAATTTCTCCTCATCTCTGTCTTAAATAAGCGACCCCTTATTTTTAAACAGTGACCCTTAGTCCTAGATTTTCCCACAAGACAAAACATCCTCTCCACATTCACTCTGTCAAGACCCCTTAGGATCTTAAAGGTTTCAATTCAGTTGCCTCTTATTCTAAATTCCAGTGCATACAAGCTTAACCTGTCCAGCCTTTCCTCATAAGAGAACCCACCCATTCCTGGCATTGGTCTACTAAACCTTCTCTGTACTGCTGTTAGCTCATTTACATCTTTCTTTAAAAAAGGAGACCAGATGTGGTCTCACCAATGTCCTGTACAACTGAAGTGTAACTTACCTACTTTTGTTATCAATTCTCCTCACAATAACCTTGATGTTCAATGGCATTACCATCACTGAATCCCCCACTGTCAACAGCCTAGGGGTTATCATTGACCAGAAAAAGGAATGGATTAGCCATATAAATATTGCGGCTACAAGAGCAGGTCAGAGGCCAGGAATCATGTGATGAATAACTCATCTCCTGACTCCCCAGAGCCAGTCCACCATCCACAAGGCACAAGTCAGGAGTGTGATAGAATGCTCCCCACTTGCCTGGATAAGTGCAGCTCCCACAACACCCAAGAAGCTTGACACTATCCAGGACAAAGCAGCCCACTTGATTGGCATCCCCTGCACAAACATTCATTCCCTCTACCAATGACGCACAGTGGTAGCAGTGTGTACCATCTACAAGATGCAGCACAGGAATTTACCAAGGCTCCTTCGACAGCACCTTCCAAACCCATCTAGAAGGACAAGGGCAGCAGAAAAATGGGAACAATACCACCTGAAAGTTCCCCTCCAAGTCAGTTACCATCCTCTGTTCCTTCACTGTCACTGGGTCAAAAACCTGGAACTCCCTTCCTAACAGCACTGTGGCTGTACCTACACCACATGGATTGCAGTGGTTCAAGAAGGCAACTCACCACTACCTTCTCAAGGGCAACTAGGGATGGACAATAAATGCTGGCCCAACCAGAGAAGCCCACATCCCGTGAATGAATATTTTAAAAATGATAACATTCTATTAGCTTTCCTAATTACCTGAAGTACCTGCAAACTAACCTTTTATGATTCACGCACTAAGACACCCAGATCCCTCTGAATCTCAGATCTCTGCAATCTCTCACCGTTTAGATTAAAAGTTTATTTTTATTCTTTCTGCCAAAATGAATGATTTCACATTTGCCCACATTATACTCCATTTGCCAGATCTTTGCCTACTCACCTAACCTATCTATGTCACTTTGTAGCCTCCCTACATCCTATTCACAATTTATTTTCCTACCTATCTTAGTGGAGTTGGCAAATTCAGCCACCATTCCTTTGGCCCCTTCATCCAAGTCATTTATATAAATTGTAAAAAGTTGAGGCCCCAGCACTGATCCCTGTGGCACACCACTCATCACATCCTGCCAACCAGTAAAAGACCCAATAATGCCAACTCTCTGCTTCCTGTTAGCTAGCCAATCTATCCATGCCAATATGTTATCCCCTACACCATGAGCTTTTATTTTCTGCAATAACCTTTGATGTGGCACTTTGTCAAATGCCTTCTGTAAATCTAAGTACAGTACATCCACCAGTTCCCCTTTATTCACAGCACATGTGACTCCTTCAAAGAACTCCAGTAAATTAGTTAAACATGATTTTCCTTTCACAAAACCATGTTTACTCTGCTTGATTGCCTTGAATTTTTCTAAGTGCCCTGCTATTACATCTTTAGTAATAGCTTCTAACATTTTCCCTATGACAGATGTTAGGCTAACTGGCCTACAGTTTCCTGCTTTCTCCCTACTTTTTTGAACAAAAGAGTTATATTTGCTATTTTGCAATCTAGTGGAACCTTCCATGACTCTAGGGAATTTTGGAAAATTAAAATCAGTGCATCAACTATCTCACCAGTTGCTTCTTTCAAGACCATAGGGTGAATTCCATCTGGGCCTGGGGATTTGTCAGCCCGCTGCCCTGGTGATTGTAATTTTCCCAAGTTCCTCCTTCCCATACATTTTCTGATTTACAGCTATTTCCAGGATGTTACCTGTGTCCTCTGTAGTGAAGACAGAAATAAAATACCTGTTTAATTCATATCCTATCTCCCTTCTTTCCATTATCAATTCCCCAGACACACTCTCTATAGGACCAATGCTCACTTTGTTAACTCTTTTCTTATTTAAATGTCTACAGAAACTCTTACTCTCTGTCTTTATATTACTAGCTAGCTTTCTCTCATGCTCTAGTTTTTCCCTCCTTATTAAGCTTTTGTTCATTTTTTGCTGTTCTTTATATTCTCTCCAATCTTCTGACCTGTCACCATCTTTGCGTAATTATATGCTTTTTCTTTAAGTTTGATAATGTCTTTAACTATTTTAGTTAACTATGGATGGTAGGTCCTCCCTTTGGAATCTTTCTTTCTCATTGGAATGTATATATTCTGTGTATTCTGAAATATCCCTTTAAATGTCTGCCACTTGTCCTGTTAAATGCCCTTATTTAACTTTAAAATACTAGCCTTGGACACACTCATTTCTCCCTCAAAATGAATATAAAATTCAATCATATTATGATCGCTGCTATCCAGGGGTGCCTTCACTAGGAGGTTATCAATTATTCCTATCTCGTTGCTTAATATCAGGTCTAGTATAGCCTGCTCTCTGATTGGCTCCAGAATGTGTTGTTCTGAGAAACTATCCCGAAAATATTCTATGAACTCTCATCTACACTACCTTTGCCCCCTGATTTTTCCAGTCTATATGTAGATAAAAAAAAAACCCATGATTATTGCTGCACCTTTCTGGCAAGCTCCCAATATCTCTTCTTTTATACTCTGTCTACTGTGTAGTTACAATTAGGGGGTCTGTACATCACTCCCACAAGTGACTTCTTGCCTTTATCATTGCTCATCTCAACCCAAACTGCTTCTACATCCTGGTTTCCTGAACTTAGGTCATCCCTCTCTAATGTGCTAATACCATCATTAATTAACAAGGCCACCCTTGCACCTTTTCCTAACTTCCTGTCCTTCCTAAATGTCACGTACCCTTCAATATTCAGGTCCCAAGTATGTCATCCTGTAGCCATGTCTCTGTAATGGCTTTCAGATCATACTTATTTATTTCTATTTGCGCTATCAGTTCATCTGTTTTGTTTCAAATGCAATGTGCGTTCAGATACAGAGCCTTTAGTTTTGTCCTTTTATTATTGTTGTAGCATCTAGCCTTGTCTGTTGATTTACTCTTAGGATTGTACTATCAGTCCCTTCCTGTCACAGTCTGTTTATCATTTCCCATATTAATACCCATCTCTCTTGCCTTGTCTCTACCCTTTGGTTTACTACATCTTCCCAAATTTGATCCCTTGCCCCCCCCTCCACTATTCAGTTTAAAACCCTCTCTACTTCCTTAGTTAGGTGGCTCGTGAGGAACACCAGGCCCAGCATTGTCCTGGTGTAGACCATCCCTCTTTCCCCAACACCGGTGCCAGTGCCCCCAAACTGGAACCCACTTCTCCCACACCAGTCTTTGAGCCACAGTTTCATCTCTCTAATCTTACTTGTCCTCTGCCAATTTGCATGTGGCTCAGGTAATAAACCAGAAATTATTACCTTTGAGGTTCTGCTTCTTAATTTGGTGCCTAGTTCGTCATACTGACTATGCAGAGCCTCCTTCCTCATCCTGCCTATGTTGTTGGTACCTACATAGGCCAAGACCACTGGATCCTCCCCCCTGATATAAGTTTTGTTACTTAACCATAAACAAAAATATAAAGCTAAAGCTTTATAAGAAAATGAGAAATTCTGATTGAAAATGGAAACTAAATTAAGTCCGTCCGGCTTGGCCCAATTGGTCCATGCTGTCTAATCCCGCTTCACCTGAAGATTATCATGGTGGCCCAGATTTTCATCCTTGAGGCAAGTAGGGGGAGTCAGGAAAATCCCCAGCTCGGCCCGCCCGCCTTGGGAGAAAGTGCTCGTAAAGGCAGGGTCTTCATTGCTGGGGGGGCCAGGTGCGCACTGGAGTTGGGCCAGTTGGTCCAGGAAGAAGTGCAGAGGCAGCCTCAGGAGCTGCCAGGTGCAGAGTCAGGCTGTTTAAAAGACCCTCCTCGATACTGCGGGACTTTGTCAGACGAACATACATATTGAGGCTTGACTGAGAACCCAGACGTTTGTTAAATTACGAGAATACCTGCTCCCCAGAGAAAACATCGTTTGGTTGACAGCTTGGGTTCTCTGATCTTTGCAGTCAATTTTGCAGTGTTTGTTGATATAAGCTGTGGCTTCCAAAGATTTGCGGTTTGTGGTGTTTGAAACTTCAAAGGGCCTGAATGATTGATGCTTTTATTAGCTTGCAGTCTAGGCTTTTTTTCAAGCACAGGAGAAAGTTATTAATGGATTAAATTTTTTTCAAGCTTTTTTTTTACAGATACCACTATACACTATGGTGCTCATTGGTTCTAGAAAGTGTACACTGGGTCAATGGGCATGTGAGTGCCAGAGCTTGGCATGGGGGGGCATGAGGGGGTGGAAGGAAGGACAGAGCCTGGCACAGGTGGCTTCAGAGGACGTAGGGGGTGGGTGGAAGTGCAGAGCATAGCATAGGGGGCATGAGTGGACTGAGTGGGTGGGTGAGGGGCATATATTGGCATGGGGGCATGAGGGGGACCTTGTGAACTTACCTTTGAAAAGGTCCCCTCATGCACACTACGGTTCACGACTCCTTTAAAGGGCCGTGAACCACGACCTTTTAAAAGCCTGGCCCAACTCCGAGGAGTAGGAGATACCTACCTCCACAATGAAGCCAGCCAGGTCAGGAGTGCCGGATGCGGGCTTTTGACTAAAGCACCCTTTGAAGGCACTCCTGAAAATTAGACAGCCTGGGAACGGGGTGGGGAATCCTGGAAACAGAGCCCGCCTGCCATTTTTAAAGGGCTCTTGAGTCAACCTGGCTTGGTGAAAATCCAGGTCGCTACCTCTTGGAGATTGATTTTGCTTTCAATTTTTGTACAAAGTCTGCCCTATTTGTTGTTTTCCAGGTCTACTGTGTGGAAGAACCCAGTAACACAAAAAACTCCTTGACACTGACGAAAAGCATCAACTGTGTAAGTAACTCTGTTCAAATAGGAGCATAGGAATCGCTAAATGAGAAACGTTCACACTCCATCTAGCTCCCCATCCTGGTAGCTACATAAAACAATGATCTTAGAATCGTTGACAGATTGGAGCAATCAATCTCTATCCATTAGTCTACAACTGACTCAGACCTCATGTGAGGATAAACCCCCCACCCCCCCCACGAAGTGATGAAGCACTTTAGAAATATTGGTCCAAAGTCATCAGTTAGGTGGGATTATCTTCATACCTGCTGGTCATAGTAATTGTTGAGATTAATGGGATGAAAACTGAGCAGGTTCAACAATGGGTTATAAAGGGGAAATGTCACTGGTATGGTAATCCACAGACCCAGGCTAACGCTCTGGGGACATGGGCTCAAATCCCACTACAGCAGCTGGTGGAATTTGAATTCAGTAAAAAATCTGAAATATAAATTAAACCCATCTCAGTAATGGCGACCATGAAACTATCATTGATTGTTGAAAGAATCCACCTGCTTCACTAATGTCCTTTCAGGGAAGGAAATCTGCCATCCTTACCTGGTCTGGCCTACATGTGATTCCACAACAATGCAGTTTACTCTTAACAGTCCTCTGAAGTGGCCTAGGAAGCCACTCAGTTCAAGGGCAGTTAGATTTGGGCAAGAAGTGCTGGCCTTGCCAGCGATGCCCACATCCCAAGAAAGACCAAACAAAAGAAAAAGGGTAAAAATTAGCACTGTTGCAGATAGATACTTGAAGGGTAAAGATTAGCAGGGCTATGGGGAAAGAGCAGGAGGGAATGGGACTAATTGTATACCTCCTTCAAAGAGCCGGCACAGGGTATAATGCATCAAATGGCCTCTCCTGTGCTGTATCATTCTATGATTCTAACAACTTTCTTTTAAAACTAATTTAAATTTGTTCATTTAGTGCTGGGCAAACCTGTTATTTTGAATTTTAACTGGAGGAGATGAATCTGAAACTGTGAGTTCTTCTAAAAAACATCTTGGACACACATAAAACACCAGTGGAGGAGTCAGGACCCACCAAAGACCACAAAGATTCAGACGTAGCAGAGAAGTGCAGTAATGCACGCCTTGAAATAATGGCAAACAAATACGAATGTTTCTGACAAGCTCCCAATTTTGCTTTGCCGTCCGGTTTGGGCAAAGCCCTTAAGCTGCTGAGGTTTGTGTTTTTTACCACACTTGCACTTGGTTGCACAAGTTTCCAGGTACACGATCCCTGCCTGGTTCATGCCCATGGATCACCTCCTTCTGACCCAAGTTCTCAGCCAGGCCACTAGATGGAGTGAACCACTTCAGAGAGAAGAAGAAGTGACTTTCCCAGTCTGTGTTCTTATTGTGCCTGGGCCCTGCTCGATTCTCGTTGGTCACTGGGCGAGCGGGGTGGAGGATTCGTGTTAATCAGGCAAAGTGTAGATCCATCCTCACTCCTGGCTGAATTAGAACGTGTGGAGACGTTTGACCTGAGGACGTAGGCAGGGAAAACAAGCCCTCGAGTATCGTGGATGAATGGATTCTGCTCAATTCTAACTGTGAAGCCTGACTCTGAGGCAGCATACCAACTTGCGCTAAATTGAGACCTGTCAGCTCTAATCGCAAAGCGAAAGGTCATGCTGAGGCCAAAGGTTATCAGGTGGAATTTTGATCTCCCCTGTAGCCTCGGTGAAAGCCTACAGCATGGTACAGGCTGTACCAGATGTGATTCATTAGAGCTTGCAGGCCTCTCCAAGGTGATATCTGTGGTTGCTGCGAGTTTCACTGGTGACCTTTTGGATGAAGGGTCACTTAGAGGCCAATTAAGAGAACAGCACTCTGTAATTCAAGTGAAAAAGTACCTGATAAGTGATCCTGAGGCAGTGCTCATTCGCATCCAAGTGCCTCTGGTTTGTATCTCACACAAAGGGTAAATTTTAAATCATTAATTCAAAAATATCAGTCTCAGGATGGAATTATTTACCTGCCATACAGAGAGTTATTGCGGTGTGTTTGCGCTTAATCAGAAAACATCAGGTATGCACTGAACAATTGTACTTTTTAATTGCCAGAAGTATTTCTCCCCAACAAAAATAGTTTAACTCCAGAGTATTCATGATTTGATCAGCATTGCTCATTGCTGACCTCAAAGAAAGCTGACCACAAAACTTTATCAATCTCTCTGATTTTCCCGCTCCCAATGTTAGTTTGAGCTTGGTGCAAAGTCAAGATGGTCACCAGGTGTCCAGCATAACAGATGTCATCAGCAGGGCTTAAGCAGCCAATCATGTTGAAGTATTCTCACAGACAGCAAACCAGGAAGTTAAATGCACTGATCATCCTTCATTTTTTTTAGCATAATCTTACAGAAAGCAAAATAAACGATTGGAACATGCACAGAGGATTAAAGTAGAAGATAAAATATTGTAAACTTTTAAAAAATCATTATTTTTAAAACATGTGAATTTTTTATCATAAAGGAGGAATTTGACATTCCACAAACATAAGATTCATTTTTCAAGGTCAGAGAGGTTTTTCAATAGTAATTATGAACTTAATGCCATTAAGAACCTAGTTGCACCTCATTCAATAATGTGTAGTTTTTTCAGGGGTTTGTACTGCAAGACTAATAGTGTACAAGTTCTCATCAATTCAGTGATTTCTGATAGTTTGTTCTCTTCAGGGCTTTCAACAGTTCTTCCTCTGGAGAAGCATAGAACTACTGACAGCATCTTCTGGAATGTCACACTGAATTATGATATGCAGATTCCAGAAGTTGGTATCAGCTTCACAGGAGTAATGATGGTGAATGCTGACAATTTCTTCCTTGTTATTAACGCAAAATCCAGGCCATTAACTTTTCAGCAGCTCAGAAGTTTGGAAATCCTTATCTCAATCGTCCCTCCATCCGACCATCCACACAGGCTTTTAAAGCACAGAAGAAAGAAAGACTTTCATTTTTATAGCATCTTTCACGACCTCAGGAGTGTAGTATAAGGATCTAGCATAGAAAGGTTTAATGTGGGACTGGGTACAATATTGCCCACAGTGTGACCTGAGGGCAGTCTTGTACTGGACAGAGATGTGTGTAGAGGCAAGCATGTAGACAGTTTCTAGCTTAGACCTTATATTGTACATACGTATATAATTACTAGTAGTTAATAAACACTTATTGTTAACTATACAAGACTCAGAACCTCTTTGTGAGACCTACCAAACACACATCTTACAACAAAGATGTCTCAAAGCAATTTGCAGCCAAAGAAGTACTTTTGCAGTGTAGCTACTGTTGTAATATAGGAAACAGGCAGCCAACTTGTGCACAGCAAGCTCCCACTAACAGCAAAGTGCTAATGACCTGATAATCTGTTTTGGTGATGTTGGTTGAAGGATAAATATTGTCCCTGTTGGTGTCACTTAGGCATTATTATCTCTTTGATTTACCTCAAAACTCGCTATTATTTCCACCTAGGTGGTACCCTGCAATACTGAGCCATTGTCGTTACCTTGGCTTCTTAACAATTCATAAGCCATTAGGGTCAGGAAATCTTTCTTGGAATAGTTGCTGCCCGCTATTTGGAACCTGAAACCCCAGTCTATTCAAAAGTTAGCAAATGAGCCAGTTGGGAAGGCTTTCCTTTGACGTCTTTAGTTTTGTAATTGAGAGATCTAAGTAATGGCCCAAGGCTCTTGTGCAGGCCGCAGGGTTTGAGTGCAGGTTCCATCACATGGACCTCCAACCTTTGCCACCCAACCCCACCCCGCCGCTCCCCCACCCACCTGCCCACAACGTAGTCTTATTTCCTGTCTTGAATATTTATAAAAAATGAACAAAAGTCTTCAGGGCAATGCTGTCACGATTATTTTAAACCATATCCTGGAGGTGAATGTCTATAAATTGTGGCATTATAAGTCAACCTGGCGTTTAAAACAACCACAAATTTTGGCCCCCAAAATTTTGTCTTTGCATATACTCGGCATATAGGTCAACCCCTCCACCCGCTCCCCCAACTTTTTCAGCCATGACATGCTAGACTCACATCAGTAGTTAACCTCAATTTCTCACCCCACAAATGGATGTTTTTCTTACCGGTACCTTATAACTATAAAAGGACCAAGCTGGCAATACAGGCTGTGTTTGCGAAGATGCGCAATAGTTTAAGACAAGTTCACACACAGCAGATTCCACTTGGCGAACAACAAAGATGGCGGCCACCCACATCAACTCTGGCAGTTCACTTTTATACCCAATGTGTAAGTCGACCCCATGGGGAGAATTCTCTCCCCCCACCGGCGGGGGGGTGCTGTGCAGGGGTGGGTGCGGGCCTGAGCACTCCCTGTGCAGGCGGGGGAGGGGTTACCTGATTCAGGAGTGCGCTCTTTCGCACAGAGGTGCCTCCAGGAGATAAGTTTTAAGTTTTAAAAATTTTAATAAAAAAAAAATTTAAGACATGTCCCCTCATGTGACAGTGTCAATGAACGTTAATGAAAAAATGTATTTAATTTATAAACCCTTCATCAAACCTCATCCCGCCCATGGATGAGGTTCCATGAAAAATGCAAAGGCCGCCTGGGTTCTTCGCCTGCCTGACAACCTTAATGTTGGACTGGTGGCTTTCTCAATAGGTTAAATTAGTTAATTAATGGCTTTAACAGGCCTTTGACAGCACTGGTGGGCATGCTGGTGGACTGCTTGTCCGCCGAGCTGAAAATCTAAATGACGCGCAGTGATGTTGGGACGCACGCCCAACGTCACCCCGGGTCACTTTACGCCCCAGCGAGCAGGCCTTGACCCCGCTCACTGAGCCGAAAATTCTCCACCATGTTTTTGGAGAGACTTTTCAAAGTTTTAATGGTCGACTTAAACACTGACGTCTACTGTAACTTCTGGAGACTCCAAGACAATTCTAGTTAGTAACCTTAGCAGGGCACCTCTAGAGTTTGAAGGTGAGGTCAGTCGCTGTTTTGTTTTGCGCCGATTGTAAGTGTTAACTGAGTTCCATCTGCACGTCACACACAAGCGCACAGGCCCCACATTGACTTGTGATCAGCAGTCGACAGCCAAGTGTGACGAAAATGGAAAACAATTCTCTTGCATTGTGCAGGCTTATTCCAACAATTCATTCTTTTGTCTTTGCAACAATCCACAAGAAGGAAGTGGGTGACCACTCTCTGGGGGAACCTGAAATTTCGTTGCAATCCGAAATTACTACAAAATTATGTGCTTGCCAAAAAGTGTGACAAAAATAGGCTTTATTCTGAACAGCATTCTTTAACCTCCTCCAATTCAATTCTTTTCTCCTTGTATTTAGTTGCTTTAGTTAATGCTACTGAATAGCAGCGACTCTATTAATGTGTCAATAAATATTGGGGTTTCAATGGATAAGGGTGCCACTTAATGTGGAAATGGTCAGCAATGTAATTCACCTGAGTCTTACCATTAATGGTTCCAAAAATCAAGAGCGAGTTCAACTTGTGACAACTATTTAATATTTAAAACATCTGTAATCCTTCTATTTTTACACTTGGTTTCCTAGTTGGAATTACAGTGCACGCCAAAAATGCTGGGAAATGTATAAAAAAAGTGTCAAGAATTAAATGTCCTGGGAGGTCCATCCCCATTCTGTCCCCGCTTTCCCTCAGAAAATCAACCCTGCATGTTCAGTACACACACTTACCATTCAGAAACCTCTAGATTTATCAATGCAACAAAAGTTTTTGTCTAGATCCCTACAAGACAAGTAGTGGAGCATGGGGAGACCTGCTGCTCAAGTTATGACCAAACCATGTCCCACTGCACTCTCAGTGTAACTACTTGCCTTCACATGTCATAGGCAGTGTTTTCAGGATTCAGTCTTCACAGAAAAACGGAATGAATTGCTAAATATAATCCACAAAACACTGGTAGAAAAATTTGGAACAGCAAGTAGTGAAAACAGAATTCAATTTAATCAATCATCCACAGGCTTTATATGCAGCGTTGTTGACACTTTAGAGGTGCTATTAACTTGTTTTGAAGCTATACCGTGGCCAAGTTATATAATTCAGAAGTAGTGATTTCAGGAGGCCAAGATTTGCTTCAGTATCTGCAGTTTGTAGGAGGAAAACCACAGTTTAGAAATAGTATGAAAGGATGAGGTAGAATAAAAGATGGGGCAATAAATCTTAATGTCAAGACAGTGAAGATGCAGAGAGGAGGATGTGTATGTAACAGTATATGTAGAACAGCACAAGCAGAGATCAACCTAGTATATGTATCTAGCTTCACCCATTAAGGCGCTGGAAGATATCTTACAAAGGCAGCATAGAGGTTGGATAGTTCCTGAGGTCACCATGAGCCTGAGTATGGGGTTAGGTATTTCATTAGCCATCCATGAAAGCTAACGTTGAATAGTCATAGTGAAGAGGAAAACAACACAATCTGTCAGGTCTTCTCTGCCAAATGCTATGAAACCTATGGAGGTACAAAGCATTGTCACTTTAAGGAGCTCATGCTAAAAGAGAACGTACACATTAGCTGCCAAATAGTCCCATTGAATTTACATGTATCATGTTCTTAAAGAAACAAGCATATCTTAAATGAACTATCCATTTATGAAATATTTTAGCATATTAATCTGAACTGACCCAATTTGTAACGCTGCAGCTTGGTTTGGTTCACAACCTATCATCTTGGATGGGCAGAGCCGAATTGTGTCAACTTACGGCAAGGCCAAAAGAGAAATAGGGGCCAGCTGCTAACTTTACCTCCTTGTGTGTGTACGTTTCCTCAACCCTGCTTCATGCTTATAAAATATCCCACTGCTTTAAGTGTGCACAAGTGAGCAAGCAGGGTACAGTATGATAGTGCACTCGTTAGGCTACTGGACTAGCTATCCAAGCACTTCAGCAGAAAATGATATCAAATCCCAGCCTGAGTTTGAAAATTTGAATACAGTTTAAAATAGGAGGCGGATTAGGCCATTCAGCCCCTGATGTCTGTGGCAATTATGTATCCAGATCCATCATATTTTTAGACTGCCTTAACCTCTTTGCTACAGTTATTATCATTCCACGAGGTGTGAATCCCAGGCTGCATTGTCCATTTAATGACATTGGGCAGCAACAGTTTGTTTCGCTGCCTGCCCTTGACATTTACACCAAGGTTTCTGGTTTAATGGAACAGAAAACTCGCTCATACCAGGGACCAGACACTGAAACTATACCATGGCAACGAGTAAAAAACTTATCAAGAGGAATCTCAAACACAAGCCAATGAATCATAGATTCCAGCACAGATGGGAAGCCATTGAGCCCATCATCTCTATGTCCCTGCTTTTTCCATATCAGAACTATCTGTTCTAGTCCCACTTTTCTCAGGATAGTGATCTCAGGTTCAGGGTTGTGAAGGCTAAATTTAGGAGAGTCACAGGAAATAGAGTGAAGGAGAGCTGGAACAAGGTGCAGGGAGGAGGAGTGAGGCTCCGACACTGGGATCCAGTAACAAACAGCCGAGAGTCCGGTTGCCAGATGGTGCAATGGGAAGATAGCAGGGCTGGTGTTCTGAGAGAAAAAGTGGAATGCCAGGCTTTCTTCATATAAACCGTGCTTGGGAAATAAAAGGGCTGTTTTCACATCACTGCCAGTCATAATGCCACCAATACCAAGCAAATAATCCACACTAAAAGAAAGACTTCCATTTACACAGGGACCGAAATGACAGTCAGGATGTCCCAAAACACTTTACAGCCAATGAAGTACTTTCTGAAGTGTAGTCACTGTTGTAATGTAAGAAACAGCTCAGCCAATTTCTGCACAGCAAGCTCCCACAGACTACAGCAATGAAGTAAGTGAAGTCAATCTGTCTTTAGCGTTGATTGAGAGATAAATATTGCACAGGACACGCAGGGAGAACTCCACCGCTCTTGGTTCAAAATACTGCCACGGGGTCTTTTACATCCACCTGAGAGGCCTTGATTCAATGTCTTATCTGAAAGATGGCACCTCCAGCAGCGCTCCCCCAGTACTGCTCTGAAAGGCCAGCCTGGATTTTGTGCTCAAGTCTCTGAAGTGGAACAAAAACCTTCTGAATCAGAAGTAAAGAGTTAACACTGTGGCACGGCTGACAGACTAATACTGACCATCATGTTGTGTACATTTAAGGCAGTGGCAGGCCTATTTCAAGCCGCCAAATGCAGTCAAGATGAGGCATATACACAATCACGCAGACCTGACTGCATTAGGATTTTTTTAAAATTTAATTCTGAATTTTTCATTAAACAACCATGCCCTATTTTGACAGATGACAGGCCTTACCTTGATCACCACTGTCAGGCCTTACATTTTTGCTTCCATGTGCAACCTGCCACTTGGCCATTTTTACCTGGTGCCTGTCAGCCCCCACCTGTAAATACAATCTCAGTCAGAGGTAAATCCCACCATAATTCAGAGCTGTTGAATTAAAGCCACAGGTCACAGGAAGTTAACTTGTGCTTTCCCAGGCTGTGTGTTTTTTTTATATACAGAAGATTAACAACTGGAGGATTTTATTGAAGAAGCTTTTTTAATTTGCTGCTAACTCAGTGCAGAGCTCATAGAATCATATCTTACAGCTCAGAAGCAGACTATAGAAACAGTAGGAGGTGATTCAGTCCCTCAGGCCTGTTCCACCAATCAGTCAGACCGTGGCTGATCTATTTCTCAACTCCATTTACCCACCTTGATTCTGTGACCCTTAATACCCTTGCCTAACAAAAATCTATCAATTTCAGATGTAAGATTTTCACTGACTCCCCCAGCCTCGGAGGGTTCCAGATTTCCATTACCCTTTGGGGTGGCATCGGCCCAGATCCGCACTAAGTGCAGTAGTGGGCAGGAAAAAGGATATTTCACCCGCTGGCCGCAATGGCGGCTTTTCATGGCGCAGCCTCCCAATCCCGCCTGATTAATCACGCGTTCCCGGGCAGCACGCCATTTCGATGGTGGGCGGGCCCCAATTCGCCCGCCATGCTGTCACCTCGCTGCTTCATCACGGCGGGCAGCACATTCAAAGTACAGCCGCGCGCACACCTCTCAGTGCTTCCAGCCCAGGACTGCTGCACAGAAGACATGGCCGTGAAAGGCCCCTGGTTTAGTGACGTGTCCCGCAACTGCCTTTTGGATGCCCACCATGACATCCTCTGCCCTCGCTCTGACCATAGGAGGGGCAGCAACATTAGCACTCCAACTTGGTAGGCGATGGCAGTGGTGAACAGAAGAGGTTGGTCATCCAATGCAGATAGAGGCTGAATGATCTCATCAGTGCAGCCAGGGTATGGCAACCATCTCATCACTCTCAACTCACACACTCAAGCCCATCACATATTCACTGGCATCTCACTCACTGCCAGCTCAAAAGACAGCGCCACCCATTCTCACACACACACCCTCACATCTGCATCAGGCCTGGTCTGCTCTGGAGACTGCCTCCTCAGTCCTCACCATCTTGAGAGCACTTGCACAGATCAACTTGTGCCCCCACACACACCCTGGAATACCCCACTTCCCCAGCACAGCCCTTGTCCTGCAGCCTTTTCCCTTGCCTGAGGCCAGTTCCCCTTTTCTCCAAGCGAGCCCTAGCCCTGCAGCCATTGAAAAGCCACCCCCGCCTTATGGCTGGTCTGGTAGGTAGAGACCAGCCCCAGAGCCCCCCTAATAGTGATGTGGTGCTGCCTGTGAAGCCTGGCGCTGATGACCACGCGTGCTGCCCAAAGCAAGGTGGGCAAACAAACCTCGGAGTCCCAAGTGAAGTGCAGCCACCCTTATGTGCAGTTGTGAAAAGTGTCGATGTGCTTTCACGCCAATGTGCTCAAATGATCCAGCCTGGAGGGAGGATTCCAGCGATCTGGGCTTTTAATGATATGCAGATGTATTACAGTGAGGTTCCTGACATCCAATGGTGGGAAACGCAGCCCGCCATTGACAGGTAGAGCGGATGATTGCAAGCTGGTTTCACCATATTGTCCACTTGTGCCACCAAACACACCTGATGCCAGCGGGCACAGAAAAATTCTTCCCTCTGGGTGAAGAAGTGCTTCCTGACATCACCCCTGAGCAACCTAGCTCTGATTTTTATTTTACAATTCCTGTGTTCAAAAATAATACCACAGTTATCCAATCACATCACAGACAGAGTTCGCTCATGATCCAGCTCATTAACGGGGAGTAAATGTGTGCTCCATTTATGGCTGGAGGCAATTGCCTAATTTTTCCCTGTAGTCATGACGATTTCTGGTGCTTTTTACTATTTTGGCCTTCAAGCCAACAATAACAAGGGGAAGGGATGGAAAAACAAAGGCCGGGTCAGTACAGGGGCTGCTTTTAACCAATTCCTCACTTCCAACTCAAAAGCATCCAATAACGACAAATGGGGCACTGACTCAACTTGTGAACCACGGAGTGGTGCATGTTTGGAGGGGTCGACTGGAAATTAATAGGGGTGGGGTTGAGATTCCCTTTCAAATGCTGGCCCATGCCTTCTAATGACTAGCAATGGCAATGGATTGGAAATTGTGCTGTTAAATCAAAGTTCTGTGCCACAGAAACCACAAAATATTACCCTGAAAACTAGATGCAAATATTGGGTTTACATTTATTAATCCAGCATCAATATCTTTTGTCAAATGACTTAAGGGTTGCCCAATTTGGAACTCCGCTTCGTGATCTTTGGAAAGATTGAAATTTTCACCAGAGAATTGTCTCCAGTATTGTGAAGTGTGACTACCATGTTAGAATTGGACTTCCCCTCAGTCCTTGCATGGATCCTGGTCTGTGTTTTTTTCAAATTCTTTGATGGGATGTGGGCCTCATTGAGAAGGCAACTTGCTACCCATCACTAATTGCCCTTGAACTGCATGGCTTATTAGGCCATATTTCAGAGGGCAGTTATTGTCAACGACATTGCTCTGAAGTCACATATAGGCCAGACCAGGACAGCAGACTTCCTTCCCTAAAGGGTATTAGTGAAACAGCTGGGTTTTTATGACAATCAGTGATAGCATCATGGTCACCATTATTGATGACTAGCTTTCAATTTCAGATTATTTTTAAATTGCACCCAGCACCCATGGTAGGATTTAAACCCATGTCCCGAGAGCATTATCCCAAATTATTAGACCAGTGATATTACCACCATGCCACCTGTGTTCTTTAATTGACCTCATGCTTATATTTCCAAGAGGCAGTGTCTGAGTAAAGTGAGCTGCTCATTTGAGTCTCAGTTCTTGTTTCAGTACAGGATGTTTATTTTAGATTTTTGTCACTGTGGGAAAGAGGCACATTCACTTTCTGAGCATGTAATTTAAATCTTGTCAAGCTTATTTTTTCATATTAAATTACCAGCACCCTCACCAAGCCCTTGTGCTCAGGAGTTCCAGGCATGACCCTTGGGTCAGTGTTGCAAGCAACATCATTTGAAAGCTGTCACTCCATTTATTGTGCTAGGTCTGTAGAGCTTGTGCTTAGTTGACAGGATAAGGGTTAATTAAGTTTGCACAGAGATGTGGGAGTTTGGGAAGTCTTATTAATCTTCTGTTTGTTTAGCATTTAAAGGAATACTTCAAAGAAGATTTGCAAAGCCCGGGTAATTTCTAGTGTACCGATATATTGCACTATAGCAAAGCTGGAGTCAATGGGAATCAGGGAGAAAGCTCTCTGCTGGTTGGAGTCATACCTATCACAAAGGAAATTGCTTATGGCTGTTGGAGGTCAGTCATCTCAGTTCCAGGACAGCACTGAAGGAATTCCTCAGGGTAGTGTCCTAGGCTCAACAATCTTCAGCTACTACATCAATGACTGTCCTTCCATCATAAGATCAGAAGATTTTTGCAGATGATTGCACAATGTTCAGGGCCATTTGCAATTCCTCAGATACTGAAGCAGTTCATGTCCAAATGCAGAAAGACCTGGACAATATCCAGGCTTTGTCTGACAAATGGCAAGTAACATTTGTGCTGCACAAGTGCCAGGCAATGACCAACTCCAACAAGTGAGAATCAAACCATCGCCCCTTGACATTCAATGGGATCACCATCACTGAATCCCCAACTATCAACATCCTGAGAGTCACCATTGACCAGAAACTGAACTAGACTAGCCGTATAAATACTGTGGCTACAAGAGCAGGTCAGGGGCTGGAAATTCTGTGGCAAGTAACTCACCTCCTGACTCCCCAAAGCCTGTCCACCCTCTATAAGGCACAAGTCAGGAATGTGATGGAATACTCTCCACTTTCCTGGATGAGTGCAGCTCCCACAACACTCAGGAAGCTTGACACCATCCAAGACAAAGCAGCCCACTTGATTGGCACCCCATCCACAAACATTCACTCCCTCCACCACCGACGCACAGTAGCAGCAGTGTGTACCATCTACAAGATGCACTGCAGGAATTCATCAAGGCTCCTGAGGAAGCTCCTTCCAAACCCACGACATCTACCATCTGGAAGGACAAGGGAGCAGATAGATTGGAATACCGCCACCTGGAGAAATTCCGCTCCAAGTCACTCACCATCCTGACTTGGAAATTTATCGCCGTTCCTTCACTGTTGCCAGGTCAAAATCCTGGAACTCCCTTCCTAACAGCACTGTGGGTGTACCTACACCACAGGGTCTGCAGCGGTTCAAGAAGGCAGCTCACCACCACCTTCTCAAGGGCAATTAGGGATGGGCAATAAATGCTGGCCCAGCCAGCGAAGCCCACATTCCTTGAATGAATTTTTAAAAAGTGAGGTGCAATGCCATCAAAAGATCTTGATTGGATGCCAAGCCTTTTTGAATCCAAAATACCCAAAGGCTGCCTCACACCATTTCAAAGTTGCATGAGCTGCAGGAGAGCTCCAGTCTGCTCCAAGCTGCATTTTGAGGGAGCTTTGCTTGGGATCTTTGTTAATCGTGCAGTTCCACTTTTCTAAAAGTAGCCAGGAGCATTTGCATCTCTCACCCCTGCCAGTGTCCTAATACTGAAGGTGTGCAGCCACTGGAGCTTCAACATGTGTGCAGAACTCCCTTACGTTATGCTGCTGTGTTGAGTGTACAGTTTAAAAAGGATAGGTATGTTGCAGCAGGCAAACACTGCCCTTGTGTTGATTGCTGCTGGATAACTGCAGTCTTAGATTAAGCCTGAAATTTAAATTTGCAATACTGTATAAGTGACTAAAAGACATGATGCCACTGACAGCTTCACATTGAGACACTTGCAGTGATGCTTAATTCTGGATTTCAGGATGAATGGGATGACAATGTAGAAATGATTACTTTATATAAAATTGCATGGAATACACAGCACAGAAACAGGCCATACCACAGGAACCTCTTCCCACTTTACTTGACCTCAACCTTCTATTAATTCCTCTTTCCCTCATGTTTATCTAGTTTTCCTTAAATGCATCTATGTTGTTTACCTCAACTCTTCCTTGTACCACTGAGCTCTACTTTCTGGGTAAAGAAGTTTCTTCTGAATTTCCTATTGGATTTATCAGATAAACAAGCTTGCATTTACAATAGTGTCTTTCACATCCCAAAGATGTGCCAAAGCGCTTCCCAATCAACGAAATACTTCTCAAGTGTCACCACTGTTGTAACCTGGGGAACTACGGTTGCCAATTTGAGCACAGCAAGATTCCACAAAAAACAATTAGGCAAATGAATGGCTTGTTGGTGTTGGTATGCAGGACAAGTGTTTGTCAGGTCACTGAAAGAACTCTAACAGTAGTAACAAAGCTCGCTTTAAATGTGTATTCTTTGCTGAACTTTGCTAAACATTTTTATAAATATTGCTGATAAAAGAGACATGTCAAAGCTTTCATCTCGCACTCAAAAGAACACTTTGTAAAAATACCAATATAAGGGGAAAATGACAATTTATACTGTATGAGAAAAGTGCTGATTGGTTGGCAGTTGGATTCTGATTGGTAGAGGCATTGCCATGGAAAATGCACCAGTGATGGTGACTAACAGTTAACTGCCAATCATTATTTGGAATTTAAACTAGGTAGCTTGACCCTGATTTATTAAGGCATTGCCCCAAGGAATAAGACAGCGAATGGCTGTCAATTATTTTGTTTAGCTGAAACAGGCGCAATGTGTCTACATGTTCTTTCTGTCTGCAAAGAAAAGGGCCCCGTGTATTAATATATGTAGCTTCCAGTACATGCAAATGCACCACACTGCGAGCCCAACTGACAACTTTAATTTGGTTGTCAGCCTAATTCTTAGCACATATAGCAAATGTTGTCCAATCGCAGAATCTCATTTAATGTTGCACACTGTGTTTTGAGTTTTGTAAGCACGGGTTGGTTGAGTATGGTCTGTAACTTGCTCATTGTGAACAGTGGCTGGGACATGCTGTTTGATACAATCCGCCAGTCTTTGGGGCATACAGTCTTCATACCTAGCATCACACTGACACTGAAATTCATATGCCACATTACTCATTTGTGTAACAGACAGAACGTCTTTTTGGCTTGATGGCAGCATCCTGTTAGTGGTGAATACCACTCGTGTTGCTACTGCATTGTAGCAGCATGAAACAGCAAGCTTCACCTGTTGTTCAAATTTTTGAGATACCATTCCCTTCAGGATAATCTGAGGCAAGTTGAGCACCATTCAGGGCTGAAATGACAGCCTTGGGTCCATTCATGATTTTGCATGATTTACAACGTGAAATGACCTGATTAGGGTAGCCACTATTCCGCAGGATGCCTTTGATGTGCCTCATTTCAGCATCTAGCTTGCATGGTGAGCAAATAGCTCAGGCCCTATTTGCAAGGTTGCCTATAAGACCAATCTTATAGCGTGTGGAACTGTAAGAATCCCGGCGCATATATTGACCAGTGAAGGGAGACTTGCGATTGACCCTGGTAGAGAATCCCTTGGCAGATTTCTCAACTAGTACATCGAGGAAGGAGAGTTCATTTGACTGCTCCATTTCAAAGGTGAATTTGAGCGCAGGATGGAGCTCATTAAGACAAGTAAGAAAATTATTACATGCAGCTATGGATTTAAATATAGAAAACATAGCATCCACATATCAGAAGTATGTGAGGAGTGGGAAGTTAGGTGTCATTTCATTGCAGACATGGTTCTCATGGAACCCAATAAAAGGTGTTTGTGAGAGCTGAGCCTAGAGGGAATCCCATGGCAACACCATCCAGATCGCCATGATATAATGCGGCAGTGCAAATATTTATGGCTTTTTAAAAAATATTCATTCACAGGATGTGGGCATCACTGGCTAGGCAAGCATTTATTGCCCATCTCTAATTGCCCTCGTTCAGAGGGCATTTAAGAGTCAACCACATTGCTGTGGGTCTGGAGTCACATGTGGGCCAGACCAGGTAAGGTCAGCAGATTTCCTTCCCTAAAGGACATTAGTGAACCAGATGGGTTTTTACAACAATCAACAATGGTCATCATTAGACTTGCTTTTTTAAAAAAAAATTGAATTCAAATTCCACCCTCTGTCATAGTGGGATTTGAACCCAACTCCATAGAGAATTATCCTGGGTCTGCTAGATTACCAGTCTAGTGACAATACCACTACACCACTGCTTCCCAAAGGAGTGGAAAATTAAGTAGAACATTGGTGAATGGGCTAGCAATGTCAAATGAGCACATGGACACAGCATTGCTATAAATATACAAGCCCTGTATGGCCTTCACAAATGTGAAGGAGTCCTTCACCGTGCATGTGGTCAAAACCGGTTGTTACAATTCGCCCAACCATTTGGCCAATTCATGTTGTGTAGGACCTGTTGCAGATAAGATAGGGTATGAAGGGACATCACTTTTGTGTGTCTTGGGAAGCCCAAACGTACACAGGTGTAATGAACCATGAGGACAAACCCTATCATATATATCATGCGGTGGCTCATTACTCTTACACACGTTCAGCTAGTGCCTTTTTTAGCTTATTTCGAGCAAGGCTGTCCGGTCATGTTGAGCAGCAGGTCAAATGGATATGAATTTGGACCCATCATTAAGAATGGCGTGCATTTTGTTGATATAGTCACGTTTGTTAAGTATGACTATTCCCATCCCTTTACTGATGTGTATGTCCAGGCTGGTCTTAAGGCCTCACAGCACTGTAAGACATTCACGTTGCATGTGAAAGCCAATCAGGTCGCTCGGAATCTCGAAACATGCATGCGCTATATTAGCTAGGTACACTTTCAAGGATTCAGTGTCTTCAGTGACACTGGTTTGTGGCAGGATAGTTGGGAGTAGAGGAGTTCAAACTTAACAAATACCTCTTCCCCTTTGATTTGGGATGAAATTTAAGCTGTTTCACACTGCCACTATGTAGTAGCAACACGAATGGTATACACCGCTAACAGGATGCGGCTTTCAAGCCAAAAATATGTTCTGCCTATCACACGATTGAGTAATGTGTTTTATGAATTTCAGTGTCAGTATGATGCTAGGTATGTAGGCCTAAGTGCTAAAGACTGGTGGGTCATATCAAACAGCATGCCCCAGCCGCTGTTCATAATGACCAAGGTACAGACCATACCCAACCAGCCCGTGCTTGTAAAACTCTAAACACAGCATCCAACATTAGATGTGATTCAATGATTGGACAACATTTGCTCAATAATCCTCAGTGTGCTAAGAATTAAGCTGACAACCAATTTAAGATTGTCAGCTGGGTTTGCAGTGTGGCACATTTGCATGTACTGGAAGCTACATACATTAATACACAGCGCCCTGTTCTTTGCAGACAGAAAGAACATGTGCACACATTGCTCCTCTTTCAGCTAAACAAAATAAGTGATGGCCATTCACTGACTCATTCCTCAGGGCAATGCCTTGACCAATCAGGGTCAAGCTGCCTGGTTTAAATTTCAAACAATGCTTGGCAGTTAACTGTCAGTCAACATCACTTGTACATTCTTCATGGCAATGCATCTACCAATCAGAGTCTATGTGCCAACCAATCAGTACTCCCTTCCCATACAGTATAAGTTGTTGTTTTCCCCTTATGTTGGCATTCTGGTGATGTGTCCTGATGAGTGCAAGACGAAAAGCTTCAACATGTCTCTTTTTCAGCAACACTCAAGTTCTGTACTACCTAACAACTCTTTATAAATATTACCAAATTTTCTCAGGAAGAAATTAATTTTGTTTGCGTACTTTTTGTACCGTTCCTTAATGGCCAGTCCTTTGCCATGCCAACTGGTCTCAGCTACATCGGGGTTGCTCAATGTCAAAGCGGAGCATTATGGTGCAACACATCAAGATCCCCATCTAATACAGAAACACAGGGTTCTCGCCCGCAGTTCTGCATGTGCTCAGTTCCCAATTTCAGTCATGCCGCTGTGAAGAGCCACTTAGTGGAGGCCAGGAACTCTTCCAAGGGGAAGGAGGGAGCATCACACTAAGGTTTGATCTTGCATTGTTTTTTAACCATCAAGGTCAATGCCCATGGGGTAATTTATGAGAAGAGAGATCACAACCTGAGGAACGTCAAGGAAAAAAATGGAAAAAAAAACCTTGAAAATAGTGGGCCTGGCTGCCCCATGAAGATCTGTTAATATTTTCACATTTCCTGCGTGTAACAGGTCCACTGACCATCTGTATTTCATGTTGATATGAGCAATAAAAACATGGAAAGCGCTTGGTTACATCTCCAGCCAGTCCTGATTCTGGCGATCTAAGTCATGTTAATGGTGGAAGAGCTACCACTAACCACCCAGTGCCTGCTTTAAGAAAGGAAAAGGCACCAAGGGCTAGATATCGCCAGTAATTAGACGGTGCCCTTTACTGCTGTAAAGTGTTGAGGTCAAGTGAGGACAGGACAATGCTGGCCTTCTGTGTTTAGGATCATACATGAAGAACGGGACATGTGCTGAAGGACATCCAGTAGCTGACACCCCTGTACCCCAGCATGAGTCAACGCCTTTAACAAAGCTGAGGAGATGGGAGGAAAGAACCAAGATGAAACAAAAGTAATCCGTGATAGGTGAAACTTTGCAATCAAAACACTGGCTTTCTGGGTGGGCCTTTATTTCAAGGATTTTGATCAGCACTGACATGTCAAATCAAAACAAAGTTGCATTCATCAACCTGCTGAAAAAGTTTAACACTCTCCTATCCTAGAATACTGTGCTTTATGCCTCAGAGATATGCAGAGATGAGACCAGTTTCTATGTCTGAAGAGGAGCTTTATTTACAATGCTTTTAAAATGTCTGCACTCATGCTTACAGCTTCTTGTGCCCATTTAGTTCCTCTTTCTCTCTGTAGTCACCTAGACTTGACTAAAGGCACAAGGAGAACAGAGAAGAGTCAACAGGCGCACACAATCAAACACTGAACAATTGAATACTACACAAGATGTGCCATTAAACTGAATATCTGACATATATTCAGCTGAAGCTTTGATTTGATGGCAAGAGCAATGCTTGTAGCTAAGGGTGTCCACCATTAAAGTTCCTTTAGAGAGAGAAAGACCCATTTTTCAGAGACTTCCATTCTAAACTCTGGATTCCCACAGATGAAAACTTATTAAACAGCAAGGAGAATCATCAACTGGAAAAGGAGTGGCATTGAGTAAAATAGAAACCTAGGATTGGCACAAGTAATGTTGGCACATGAGGGTTTGTCATCTTTGTGCCCAGCTTCTTTGTCCTGTAATTGGATTAATGTCTCTATGAAAATAAGCAACAAAAGAATTACACATGACTGCCCTGAGCATTTCTGCGCTACTGTTTGTCCCACAGCATTTTAAGCCCTAAGATTTAAATCTTGCAAAAAGCTTTCTTTCTTGCCTGTTGAAAAAAACATTTAAACCTCAAGAGGATCAGTCCTTAATCCCCCCCTCCCCCCCACACCCCCACCACCCCCAACCTGCCAGGACTTGTCAAAGAATCTTGAATGGGAATCTTTATGTTGATAAGTATTTTATTTTATTTTTTTTAAATAGTATTCACAGATCTTTAACAAACTTGGCCTTTGGAGTCCTCTCAGAGCCATGATGTGTGCTGAACATACCCCAGTCAGGCACTGTTGGGGAAACAGAGTTTAGCAACCCCAGGCTATGGGATTGAAAAATCAGCTTCTGATGTCCATCTGCTGACTTGTGATGAGATCTGAGGTAGAGGGTTAGCTGGAGTGTTTCTCAGGGTCGCACAGCCAAGTGAGACTCACCAGTCCCCCACACGAGGAACGGCCTGTGCCAATGGAACATTAGCGGAGCTCGAGTCAGTGCTGTCTTTCCAGTCAGACATGAAACCAAAATGTCTGTCCTCTCAGGTGAAAATCAAAGATCCCATGGTATTCTTTCAAAGAAAAGTACGAGAGGTTTCCATGGTTTCCTGACTAATATTTATCCATACAATAGATGTTCTGGTAATTTATTACGTAGCTACAATTGTATATGCCTTCAGTGAGACCATACCTGGAGTACTATGCGTAGTTTTGATCTCCATATTAAAGGAAGGATATGCTTGCATTGGAGACAGTAGAGCAAACTTAACTAGATTGGTCCTTGGGATCAGTTGTCCTATAATGACAGGCTGAATAAATTGGGTCTATTCTCCCTGGAGTCCAGAAGAATGAGAGGTGATCGCGTTGAAACATACATGATTCTGAAGGGGCTTGACAGGGTAAACACGGAGAGGTTGTTTCTCCTGGCCGGGAGGTCTAGAACCCAGGGGCACAGTCTCTGTCAGGGTATGGGACGGATCATTTAGGGCTAAGATGGGGAGAAATTACTTCACGCAAAGGGTTGTGAATCTTTGGAATTCTCTACCCCAGAAGGTTGTGGATGCTCCATCTTTGAATAGACTTAAGGCCTGAGATTTTGATCTTTCAGGGGATCAAGGGTTATGGGGTGGGGGTGGAAAAGTGAAGTTGAAGCCAACGATCAGCCATGATCGTATTGAATGGCAGAGCAGTCTGGGCTGGCCATATGGTCTACCCCTGCTGCTATTTCTTGGGTTATGTTCTCTCTGTTATTTGCAGGAGCTTGCTGTGTAACAAATTGGCTGCCGTATGCCCTACATTACGACTGTGACCACACTTTAAAAGTATTTTTATTAGCTGTAAAGCACGTTGGGACGTGAGGAGGCTGTGAAAGGGCGCTATATAAAAACAAGTTTGTTTTTTTTCTTTCAGGAGAGAAGAGTGAGGGGAATTCCTGGGGAGTCAGCAAAATGGGGGTTAAATCAGTGCCAGCTTTTTAAAGAAAAAAGAGAGAGACTGAATTCTCTAGTCTAAGCATTGTGAGTTTAGAGTGTTCCTTGGCACGGTGCTGCTAAACATTCCTGCTTCAGGGATCTGGCTAGGTTAGATAGCATTCTCCATTTTATCAGAGGAATTGGCTACTCCCTGACAATAGAAACACTGCCTGTTTCGGAGAGGATTTTACCCGGAGTAATGTGCATTCCAAAGTGAGCTGCTCGACCTCACACATACTGACATGGGAAGGTACTCTGAAAGCCAGCTAGCCGACTGCTTGAGATTAAATTCAAAGTTCTTGCAAGGTTCTCTTTGACTCTATTTTTTTTTTCAACCACTTGCATTTATAGAGCGCCGTTAATGGGATTAAAATTTCCCAGGGCACATTAGGGACAAACAAAGGTGACAGCATGGAAATGTCAGGGCAGGTTCCTGATGAGAAAATGTTAGCAGGGCTATGGGAAAATGGTGAGTGGGTGTGCGACTGGGTAACCCTTATCGAGAGTCAGCACAAACACAACCGACCAAATGGCCTCCTTCTGTTCTGTAACAATTCAGTGGGCTGTGCTTTGGGCAGGGGTGGGTGGGGGGGAGTAATCTAAAATAGGGTGGATACCCACCCACTACTCCCCCCCCCCAACGCCAACATCACCCCCATAATACGGGGGGGAGCAGAGTGGGTGGGCACCAAAGTCAGCAGCCCACCTACCATACTTAAATAAGTAAGCAAGACTCAATTAGGCTTGTTGCCAAGTCAATAGGCCCGGATAATGCTCTGCCCAAACCATAAAGCGTTTGGCGCGGGCAGCTGGGTAGGAGCGGGCAACCCGATTTTTTAATTAAGTTCTTCTTAGGGCAGGAAGGCAGGGGGCTTTGCTCTTCGGAGGCTGACCCCCAACCCCCCCACCCCACCCCACCCCCAAGTATGAACCCCCTCTTCCTTCCTACCTGTCCACAACTTTAAACCCGCCCCTTCCTCCCTACCCTACCCCCTCCCTGACCTACCCAAAGCCTCCCTGCCCAAGACCCTGGACTTACCTGCTCCAGGTATCCATGGAGCTCCTTCCTTCCTCTCCTGAAGTCCCAGCAGTGGCCACTGACACACCCTTGGTGCTGCCGGAACTGATGGAGCTGCCAGCCAACCTGGTCGGCCGGCAGCTCCAGAGGGAGAGAGACTTCCAGTGAAGGGCAGAAGTACCACTTGGCCCTTGTCTAGCTGCCTGGCATCGCATGATGGCTGTGGGGCAGGCCGGTGTAAAGCATGTCTGCTCCATCCTGACTTTGCTTCTGGTGGAGGGGGAGGAGACATCGGTGCACTCCTCCCCCCATTTTGTTCAGCTTGTGTTTCTAGAGAGCCAAAAGCTTGGTCAAAAAGCTTAAAGAGCATTTTAATGGAGGAGAGAGAAGTAGAGGCGAAGAGTTTGATCAAACTATGTTGGAGAGTGAGGGTGTTGGTGAACACATAAGCTTGGAGGTGCCTGCTTGTAGTGTAATATGGAAAGATAAGGTCAGCAAGTTACATTTTCCATTCTAAATCAGAGGGTTAGAGGTGAATTATCATGCCCACTGTGATTTTCTGTGTTTTGTGAGGGTAAGGGTACTGCTGGGGAAAGGGACTTTCTTAACCTTCAGTTTGCCCCTTTCGCCAGTGACAGCTTTAGGCATTCCAGGCCAGGGGAAAGGGCAGTTAGACTCAAAGGGAAGCTTTCTCTGCTTTTTTGCAACAGTACATCGTAATATCTCAACCTCAGATGAATAATTCCCACCCCCTCACCAACGTGGCATCTTCTAGCTCCCATGCCAGCCATTTCATGAGCTCTAGGCCTCACTATTCCAACATGCCCCTGGCTAATCTCTCACATTCTACCCGCTGTCAAGTGATGTCGTTTTAAACTCCGCTGCCTGAGTCTAAGTGCGCACCAAGCCCCTGTCACCGAGCACCCTTGTGCTCGCCAAAACAAAAACAGAATTACCTGGAAAAACTCAGCAGGTCTGGCAGCATCGGCGGAGAAGAAAAGAGTTGACGTTTCGAGTCCTCATGACCCTTCGACAGAACTTGAGTTCGAGTCCAGGAAAGAGCTGAAAGCAACAGGTTGATTTTATTCAAGCGAGGGTTGATTTTAAAATTCCCATCCTATTTTCAAATCCCTCCATGGCCTTACCCCTCCCTATCTCTGTAATCTCCTCCAGTCCCACAACCTTCCGGGGTATTTTCACTTACCTAATTCTGGCCTCTCAAGTGTCCCTGAATTTAATCGTTGTTCAACCATTGTCTTCAGTTGCCAGGGCGCTAAGCTCTGGAATTCCCGCACTAAACCCCTCCGCCTCTTGACCACCCTCTGGTTCTTTAAGGGGCCCCTTAAAACCTACCTCTTTGACCGAGCTATCACCATCTGCCCTACCATCACTTCATGTGGCTCAGTGTAAAACTTTGATTCATAACATTCCTGTGAAGCGCTTTGGGAAATTTTATTAAGCTGAGCACACTATTAGAGATATAATTTGTTGTAGTAAATGAGACTGACAGGCATCCCGAGTTTTTAGACTTTTCCTCTGAAGTGAACCCAGGTTTGTACTTCAGCCCCTCAGACTACAGAGAATCCACCACCTCCCCACACCACCCCACACCCCACCCCCCCCCACCCCCCGGCCACCCCATCAAGAGCAGACGGATTGGTCACAGCCCTTGCAGTCCCAGCAGCGCCAGACCTCAGTAGTGGGCACTGCTGGGGCTACAGGCAGACACAAGGAAGAAGAGCGATGGCTACTGAGTTTGCTTACGTTTATCACTTAGGCAGCCAATGATGAAATAGTAGGCAGTACAAGTATTTGATCCAATCTCATTGTGCACGGTAACAGTGTGTTGGTGTCAATGTGAGGGAGAACACCGGGGTTTGAGCGATATCCATGAAAAGAGGGTGCCTCGCTAAGTTTGATCCTGTGACTACTTGTTGCTATGGTATATACCAGCTGGCAGGTTTGATTGACAGCCCTCTGGGCACCTTGCCAAGTGTGATGATGGAACCGTCATATCTGAATTATTGCACCACCTTTAGTTTTGCACTGTGATCGGACAATCTAGGGCGATTGATTCCCTGTCATTCACTGAATCTGAGAGAGAAACATGCGAACAACAGATAAAGGTCATCTTCACAGAGAGAAATCCTAGCAAGGCCATTCATGTAAAAAGAAAGACTTGCATTTATAAGGCTGGATTTTACAGGGTCGGGAGCAGAGTTTTGGGGGGGGTGGGGGGATGGGTGGTGGAGGGGTGGGGGGTTGTGGATGGTAGTGTTGGGGGGGAGGGGGGTCGCAGGGAAGTGGAGGGTTGGACTGCTTGCCTCCCCAGAAAGAAAGTTGGTCCCAAATAGGCCAACTTTTAAAAAGCCTGCCCGACAGCGATAACACACTGGAGGAGGGCAATGAGTGTTGGACTTCAGCCCCTCAGACTACAGAAAATCCACCCCCCCCCCACCGGCCCCCACCCCCTGGCCACCCCATCAAGAGCAGACGGATTGGTCACAGCCCTTGCAGTCCCAGCAGCGCCAGACCTCAGTAGTGGGCACTGCTGGGGCTACAGGCAGACACAAGGAAGAAGAGCGATGGCTACTGGAGGCAGGTAAGTCCCAGGCTTTTAGGGCGGGGAGGGATCAGAGGGACAAGGAAGGGGAGGGAGGGGATTGGGAGCCGAGTTCTGGAGAGCTAGCAGAAAGAAACAAAGTGGGGGCATGACATCTTGGGGGAGTGCCCCCCAATTCCTGCTTTTTCAAAGAAGCCCTGTCAAAAACAGCTTTCACACTTTGGCTCGCCTGCCACTGCCCAGCTCTTTATGGCAGTGGAGGTGGATTGAGGCCCCTAACGGCCAGTTAATTGGGCAGTTAAGGGCCTCAACAAGCCTAAGGTTGGGCAGCCTAGTGGGCAACTCACCTATCCCGCCACCCACCCCACCCCACCCCCCCATGCAATGGAGAACAGGTCATGGGTGGGTGAAAAGGAGGTGGACTGGGCACTGAACATATTTTACATGCTTCCCCCCATCAAAAACACACCCAGCGGGCACCATAAAATCTAGCCCATAATCACTGCTGTAATGTAAGAAGCAAAGAGACCAATTTGTCCCACAAACAGCAATGTGATAATAGTCAAACAATCTTTTTTTGTGAAGTTGATTAAGGGATAAATATTGGCCAGGACGCTGGGGACAACTCTCCATCTCCTCTTGAAAATAGTGCCAAGGGATGTGTTTTTTCACAGAGCTATAGAAGAAATCGTACGTCAGATTATTTAGTTCATAGCTTTTGGCTTGCTGATTAAAATGTCTATTTTGTAACAGTCTGTATATTCAGTTTACAATGGCTGACTCAGAATCACCCTTTAGGTGAATAGAAGTTATTTTTACTCTCATGCCTAGCTGAGGTAAAGAGAGATATGTGACCTGCTTTTAATCTGGAGCAGGAATCAGGCAGGCAGGAGCCAAGACAAGCAACAGGTGATAGTGTTTGGAGTTGTTTGTGAGGTGTGGTTCACAGGACGCATTTGAGGGAGGTTTGACGGTTTGTTTGTAGGGAATGTTTGAGTTGCAGAGAGGTACAGGAGCAGAGTGAATTACGACAGCCCCATCAACAGTGTAACAGGGAAGTTCAGTAAGTGATTCCAAAGTTTCAACCTTACAGCTGTTTGAGAGGAGTACCCTCGACTGAGTTAAGATACAGGTGCCTCTTACCGAATCTCACACTGACCACCAAAGGTCAACAACAGCAATGATTGAATATTAGTAAAATCTTATACAGCTTACATTATACCCTTCTTTAATAATTCTACAGCTCCAGTGGCCATTTTATGGTAATATCATGTACAGCTGCCAGTAAGAGATAAGAAGTCAAGTGTTTACAGATGAAGCTGTCGTAAGCCAGCTTGCTGCTGATAAGTACTAACTATTCAAGCCTCTCAGCCCTCCTAACAGAGAAGTCTCTGTCTGCTCTTTCTTTCCCAGAATAGGGGTAAACAGGCACATGTTTTGTTTGAGAGTTCAGCATATGAGAAATATCATTCATTACTACAGCAGTTGTTAACAAACCCATTCAGATTTGGAAAAATTTTCCAAATGTCAACAGTGGCAGAATTTAATAGACGTTTCTTTACCAGAAGCTAAGCCAGTGATAAATCATTGTCTGGTCTGTTCTTGTATTAAAGCTGTAGAAGCCCACAGTTCTTCCCCTGTCCAATGTGGTGGGACTGCACCATGAGAGTAGATGGGTACTTCCAGAGCTTCTGTGTCAACTGTGCTCAGTGGGTCGGGCTTTTGCCTCTCAGCCAGAAGGTTGTGGGTTCAGAACCAGACTGCACTCCCAATGCAGTACCAAGGGAGTGCAGTGTGGTTGGACAATAACGTACTTTTTGTGCCATCAGCAAGCTTCCTTGTCAACAGATGAAGACATCGAAATGCATGGTGTAAATGAGTTAAAGACAATAGAAGGAACTTGCATTTATGCAACACCTTTCATGACCTCGGGATGTCCCAAAGTGCATCATTACCTAGTAAACACTTCCATGAAGTGTAGCCGCTGCTGCAATGTTGGAAAATGCAACAACCATTTGTGCATAGCAAGCTCCCACAAACAGCAATGTGATAATGATAAGATAAACTGTTTTAGTGATGCTGATTGAAGGGTAAATATTGGCCTGGATGGAATCACGCAAAGGGATTTTTTTACTCTTCCCCTTGCTCAATTCACCACCCCCCCCCAATCCATTGAAGGCATGGGGATGTGTACCCTCAGTAGGAGATATTAGTCACTTCGTAAACCGTCCAATTCACTGAGCAGGTGTTACATGTTGTCAAACTGAGCCATAGAGACTATAAAAGGGCATAAATTCAATTCCCAGGAGTAAAAATTGTGTTAGGTGCTGGCACTGGTGAGCGATATCACATGGGCTGCATGTTACACACCCTATCCGATATTCCGTTCCGGTTCGGTCAGTGGAATGGAATTTTGGGTGGGGTGTATAATGGATGGCTGCCAGCTCCATCCTAACACTCCAGGTGAATTTCTCAGTTCTCCCCACCCCCCAGTCTCTACCGAGCTGGTTGGTCGCTGTTGGAGGTGTAACAAATGGCCTGAGTGCATTCCAGCCTATGAAGAAGAAAAATCACTCAGGGTGCCAATCCTGACTGGCACTGTCTGGGAAGCCATCCTGGAAAATGTTGTGTATGTGTAGGTTTCACTGTGAGAGCATGTGTTATAACCATTGGGAAAGACTGAACAAGCTGGAGCTCTGTGCTCGAGAACAGCAAAGGCTTGGGATGAACTCATCGAAGTCTTTAAAGTTACAAAGGGTAGAGATAGAGAAAATGTTTCCACTTGGGGGAGAATCCAAAACTGGGGACCATGACAGTCATTGATAAATCCAATGAGGAAGTCAGGAGAAATGCTTTTATTACACAGCGAATGTTTAGAATGTGGAACTCACTGATACAGCTGTTGTTCAAGCGGAGTTATTTAAAATCCCAGAGAGAAACTCTAAACAACTGTCATAACCTATATTTTCAATTAGTATGTTTGAGATGCAGCTCAAAATTCAGGAACAAGACCTCTCGAGAGATTTTTATATCAAAATAAATATGATATTTATTAATTTACAATGAGGTATTAAACACATACACATGGCTACAAATTACTACCATCATAATTTTCAACAAATTCCCAAATTAATCTCCACTAAGGCAACAACAACCCATAGACTTTAAGCAGACACCAGGCAAAGCATTTTCACCTTACAAATTCAAATTGAGGTTCCTTTCATTTTTGTTCCTTTGCAGACAGTTGTAGGCTTACAGGCTTTGCCCTTACATGCCCTCTGCTTCTTTATTCTATCTGAAGTCAAATAAACAATTGACTTCACTCAATTTCTTTTCAATCCTGTGAGGCACACTAAATCTTGCATTTAATGTATCACCTAGTACTGGAAACCTTCACTTTCATCATTTGCTGTGATATCTTTAAATGTTCCCTAGCCAACTCACATGCTCTGTTCAAGCTTTCCCTGAAATTTGATACATAATCCAGGAGAACAGTTTCTAAATTTTGACCCACCAATTTCTCATGAATCAATTTCAGTAGTCCCCTTACCTCATGACCATAAACTAGTTCAAAAGGGCTAAAACCAGTCAATGCATTAGGAATGTCTCTAATAGCAAATGACAAAAATGGAAACCCTGTATCCCAATATTGTGGATAACACTGACAGTACGTCCTCGTCATAATTTTTAAAGTTTGATGCCATCTTTCCAAAGCTCCTTGTGACTCTGGATGATAAATTGTTGACTTAAAATGTTTTATCCCCAAACTGTCCATTTCTCCCTTAAACAGCTGTGAGATGAAATTTGACCCCTGTCCTCACTGTATTTCTTTAGGTAAACCAAATCTTGTAAAAAAATTTAATTAACTCCTCCGCAATATTCTTGGTTATAATATTCCTTAAAGGAATCGCTTCAGGAAACCTGGTAGACACATCCATTATTGTCAGTAAGTACTGATTTCCTCTTTCAGTCTTAGGGAGGGGTCCTACACAATCAATTGTGACCCTGGTAAAAGGTTCTTCAAACGCTGGTATTGGGATTAAAGGTGCCGGCTGAATAGCACAGGCGCTTTTAAGGGGAAGATGGATCCATTACATGAGGGAAAAAGGAGGATATGCTGATAGAGTTATATGAAGCAGAGGTGGGAGGAGGTGCAGTTGGAACATAAGCACTTATGTAAATCTAGAACAATCTGGCCCAAAGAGTTCCAGCCTGTTCAGTTGGGCTGTATGGTCTGTTTCTATGTAGGAATATCTTACTCGATGCTTAGCATCTCATCATATACTGGTTTTTAGGCAAGGTAGCAGATGCTACTCAGCAGCTGTGGATTACATGCCAACAGGAATCAGAACCCCAGGAGAGGATGGGGGGAGACAAGAATTTGATAGAAACCTTTACAATGTCACTATGTAAATGTAGGACCGACTGACAATGAGCTGCAGCAGGAATGTATCCACTTATTTCTTACATGTAGCTTGAAAATATTCTAACGGCTTGCCTTAATGTGGTTTAATAATTCTAGAACGGCTACCAGAAGGAATACGGAGAACGACTGGCTGAACTGCTCTGCTCAAAAATTAGTGAGAAAGAAAATCTCAACATATTTAATCACTGCGAGATCAAACTCAGCCCCGTGGAAGAATTCAAGGAGAAGAAGCTAAATGTCGACATCTCTTTTAAAGGTTGGATTGTTTGTTAACATTTTGTACCCACAATGATTCATCCCCATCTGCTCCCAACTCTATGGGAACTGGTGCCTAAGCACAAACTGAAAGAATCCCTCACTATTAACATCTTAGGGGCATTGACCAGAAACAGAACTGGACTAGCCATATAAATACTGTGGCTACAAGAGCAGGTCAGAGGCCAGGAATCCTGCAGCGAGTAACTCACCTCCTGACTCCCCAAAGCATGTCCACCATCTACAAGGCACAAGTCAGGAGTGTGATGGAATACTCTCCACTTGCCTGGATGAGTGCAGCTCCAACAACTCAAGAATTTTGACACAATCCAGGACAAAGCAGCCCTCTTGATTGGCACCCCAACCATAAACATTCACTCCCACCACCACCGCTGGCAGCAGTGTGTACCACCTACAAGATGCACTGCAGCAACTCACCAAGGCTCCTTAGATTTTCAAATCCACAACCTCTACTATCTAGAAGGACAAGGGCAGCAGATGCATGGGAACACTCCCACCTCCAAGTTCCCCTCCAAGCCACTCACCATCCTGATTTGGAAATATATCGCCGTTCCTTCACTGTCGCTGGGACCAAATCCTGGAACTCCTTCCCTAACAGCACTGTGGGTGTACCAACACCACACGGACTGCAGCGGTTCAAGAAGGTGGCACACCACCACCTTCTCAAGGGCAATTAGGAATGGGCAATAAATGCTGGCCAAGCCAGCGAAGCCCACATCCCATAAATGAAATTAAAAATCTCCCCATTTTAGCTCAGCAGGTGAACACACAGCCCACTCCTCAGTTGGAATTATTCCCAACAGACCAGCAAAGATTCCATCCCTGGTTTGCGCTAAAACCAGCAGAGCCACTGCTGTTGACCTCAGCATACTGTATGTGCATGAATCACAGAAAGTTAACATGATGTACAGCAAGCAATTAGAAAGACAAATGGTGTATTACCTTTTGTTACAAAGGAATTGGAATATAAGAAGTCTTGCTGCAATTATACAGGGCATTAATGAGGTCACGGCTGGAGAACTTTGCGTAGTTTTGGTCTCCTTACTAAGGAAGGATATACTGACCCTAGACGGGACTGGTTCTGAGGGCGAAGGAATTGTACTAAGAGGGTGGAGCAATGGTTGAGTAGACTATGCCCATATCCCCTGGAGTTTAGCAGAATGATTTCATTGAAACACTGGAAATCTCAAGTGTAGATGTTGGGAAAATGTTTCCCCTGGGGTGGGGATTCTAGAAAACAGAGTCACAGTCTCAGAATAAAGGGTCAGCCATTTAGACTGAGATGAGGATAAATTTCTTTATTCATTGAATTTTGAATCTTTGGAATTTTCTATATTGGAAACCTTTGGATGTTCAGTTGTCAAATGTGTTCAAGAGTCTTTTTCCTCGAAAGGCAGTAGAAGCAAAGGGCGGAATCGTCCCAGATTCGCACTAAGTGTAGTAGCGGGTAGGTGAAATGACATTTGAGCCCCCCACCCACCCCCACCCCCCCCACCCCAAGGAGGACGGCTTTTCACGCCGTATCATCCCAAACCCGCCACATTAATTATGCCTTCCCTGGGAAACATGCCGTTTCCATGGCGAGCAGGCTCTCATTCGCCCACCACGACATCACCTCACCACTTCATCACCTCAGGCGCCATTTTTAAATTCCAGCCACGCGCACACCTCTCAGTGTTTCCAGCCCACGACAGCTGCAAAGAAGACATGGCCCTGAAAGGCAAGAAGTCTGCAGCCTCCAGGTTCAATGACGCGTCTCTCAAGTGCTTTTTGAATGCAGTGGAGGCTCGCCGTGATGTCCTCTACCCCCCGCTCAGGCCGCAGGATGGGCAGCGACCTCACTAATCCTGCTTGGGAGGCAGTGGCAGCAGTGGTCAGCGCCAATACCCTGCAAAAGAGGACAGCCACCCAGTGCTGCTACAGAATGAATGGTCTCATCCGTTCCACCAGAGTAACTCACTCTTCTCATCACTCTCAACTCACACACTCACAAACCCATCACACATCCACAGGGACCTCACACCCCAAGGGACAACACCACTAACTCTCACACACACCCTCACATTTCCATCAGGCTCATATCCTCTCGAGCTCACACCCTCATCCTGACCATAACTCCGCTCACCACACAAACATTCCACGCAGCACCATGTGTCCTGCTCACACTCTCTCCAGCTGTTTTCATGCAGGGAGAAGCTGGCTCACATCGGCAAGGGTTCCGAGACCGGAGGAGGTGGGTAGGGGGGGGTCGGTGTGTAGTGTGGCCCACATTAGGCCCCTCACTCACTTTGGGGAGTGTGCCATTGCACTGACTGGTGAGGACGTGGACCGTGCCTGTGGTGACGGTGAAGTCAGTGGCAAACACCTTAGTGAGGGTGCTGCACCATACCATCCCTCTCTCAACGCAAATGTGGGTGCTCTCTCTCCTGCTTTTGACTCTGCTGCCATGCATTACTTGTCTCACAGTTACACAGTTATAACAGCCCTACAGAACAACACCCAAAAAAGCATGTTTGGTCAAAAGTATACAATTAAACTACCTTTCTGGCAACAACCCCTCATAAATTTTTAACCATAAAAATTCAGTATTACCCAAGTCAAGGGATTCTCGTCACGTTAATAAAGTTACACCTCACGACTTCCCAGACACTTCCACTCTGATGTGGAATTCCAAAAGGAGGTTCAGAAACAAAGTGTTTCCTAAAACAAAGACTCTCCCGGCTTAACACTGGGTGGCAGCTTCCAATTCAAAACCTTCACAGTGTCTCAGCAGCTCACACAGGGAGAAGCTGACCTTCAGTGGGCACCCCTCACCGCCCCACCCACTCCTTCCCCCCTCCCCCCGCTAACAACAACTCTTTGCAGTTAAACGCCCCTTTCCTTAAATATCTTTTTCCCTTTTCATCTCAGTTACATTGTCCTCAAACCCCTTTGACACTCCAATGCCCCAAATATAAAAATCTTTCATGTTTTCTATTTTGCCTCTACATATCAGGTCAATAAAACTTAATATACCTTCCCCCATTTACTCATGGAACCCCTGTAGGATGCAAATATTCCTCGGTACCTCTGAACTCCCTTTTGAAATTGAACAACTGAAAAAATCAATTTCCCAACTTATCGCAGACTTCAGATCTAACCTATTTACTTGTAATTCAAATGCACCCTAGCCTCTGTTTACAAATGCACAAACCTAACACCTTTAACCTTTCATCTCTTAGACATCACAGACAGCCTGTCTCCAGTAACCTTCCCCCTGTTTAATTAAAGCTGGACACATACACACCCCCACAGCTTTCCACATAGAAAACATAATCACAAAAATGTAAAAATATACATTTCTCATCACAGCCAATGATCTTGTTGATCAGGTTGGTTGGGCCAAATAGCCTACTCCATAAGACCATAAGACCATAAGACATAGGAGCAGAAATTAGGCCATTCAGCCCATCGAGTCTGCTCCTCCATTCAATCATGGCTGATAAGTTTCTCAACCCCATATTCTAGCTCCTATTGCCTATGTTTTTGTGTGGAACAATGGCAAAAAGTTGAGAGGAGCTACATCTTTGAGCACGCTTTTGGTCACCTGTCCTAATATCTCCTTACCTAAGCCAATGTTAAATTTTGTTTGATAATGCTCCTCGGAAGTACAGAGTTGTCAAACCTCCCAGATCGCCCTGGAGTCTTCAGGAATTAAGGATTGAACTCCAAGACTACGTGAGCAACCTGGCAGCCAAATGAGAGGAGGATGAAAAAGTTGTGTACTCTTAAAAGAAATTCCCTTGAACACTTTGGTTTCTTAGTTATATAAAGATCAGGCATGGGAGTGAAGGCTGGTTGGCTGATGGTCAAGAATGATCCAATCAGGTGATAGAAAGAGCCTCTTCACTTAGGAGGGGGCAGTGTGCCATGAGGATGGACATATAAGGAGATGTTTTGGGGGGAGGTGGGGGGGTGGGTGGGGGGGGGGCTCGGGTGGTGGAGGGGCAGTTACAGTCAGCAGGTCACATGATGAAACCTTCAGTAAGAAACCCAACCAGATTTGACATTGCTAGTGGAGCCCCTTGAGATGTTTGGCCACGTCAAAGGCACCATAATAAATGCAGGAGCTTGTGCTGTCGAAGAATTGGCTGGGAGCAGATGGACATAACCATCTATGCTGCCTGTCCTGGCTTGCCCTCAGCACCATTCCAAACCGAGAGGGAGGGGTCAAATGAGGAGCCAGAGCATAAAATGCTACCCAGGGGTTCTGCAGTGCGTGACCTTTTACAGATTGGAAACTTAACCTCAGCCCAAACAAGGAGAGCGGGTCAAACAATGCTTCTCGTTCCTAAAGTGTTATTTTTCCTTCACAGTTGATGAAAGCAAAATCAAAAAGGCTCTGACAGATCTGAAGGGAAATCTGAAAGAGGTAATTTTTAATATTACTGCATATTCTAATTTTTAAACAATGTAGAGTGTTTGGACTGATTCAGTTACATGTGCTGGATGATTCAGAAACAAAGACATATCAGAAAGTCAAAGATGAAAGGAGAGCCATTGATCCCACTACATCCAGGAATGCCTATTCAATCATGGACTTCCCCCTTGCAGTTCATCAGTTCATGACCCGCCCCTTCCTTTCCCCACACTACTTTAAGGAAATTCAATGGGGCCATTAATTGTTCTAAGCGTTGCATTCCTGACAGAGGAAGCTCAGATGCATCATTCTCCAGTGTCCATTAAAGGGAGAAAAATGAAGCAGCCGCCTTTATATATATATATGGGGATATTTCAACCGTACCACCCTCCACACCCACTGACAAAAGTTAACAAAACTTGAAATCAGGGACAGGTAGGCCACCCTTCCTAGAGGGGCAGAGGTTTAATTTTAAATGGCAGGGCCATGTTCTGAAGACACCATGATCAGGACAGGATGCACACATGGTTTGAACTGCCACACTGTCTCGTGCATGCCAGTGAAAGCTAGCAGCAGGCATTTTGTGCCCAGATCACTGCAGGCCCAAGTATGTTATCTTTCGCAACTTGTGGGCTGGGAGAAGGGGGATTGCCGCCTCTGACCCCACAAGGGAACATCTGCTTTCTACTTACTTGTCCCGTACCTTCCTCTTTTTGCTTTTTTGCCCCCCACATTCGTTCACGGGATGTGGGCGTCACCAGCCTGGCCAGCACTTGCTGCCCATCCCTAACTGCCCTTGAGCAAGTGGTGGTGAGCTGCCTTCTTGAACCACTGCAGCCCGTGTGATGATGACTTTGTGACGATACGAGGGCAGCTGTCTCGTCTGGGAGATCTAAAGCAAACTGCTTCAAAATCCGGACCAGGGTCAAGAAAGGCCATGTGATCGCCCCTATACAATTTACAATCTGGCAGTGGTTATTCACCTCATCAAAGATCAACTGCCTTCTGGCGTTGGCATTAAATGTCGCCTAGATGAAAAACTAACCTCAGCCACCTCCATGACAAAGCTAAACTGACCACCGTAGACATCATTGATCTAGTTTGCAGGCGACTGCAGTGTCGTTGCCCAGTCTGCACCAGATTTGCAAGTCGCTCTTGATCTTGTTAATTCTGCAAACACAAGAAACTCGGCCTGTCCTTGAATGTTGCCAAAACAAAACTCATATCAACCCACATCTGATTAGCCAAATATTCCACCTCCCATATATACTGAAGGAGAGGCTCAGGAGTAAGTTGACCACATCCCACAGCTTGGCAGCCCCCTCTCTCAAAAGGCCACCATTGACGAGGAGACCCAACACCGGATCAGCGGCACCAGCTCAGCCTTCCACAGACTACAGCAGTGAGTGTTTGACAACAAAGATCTCCGCAAGTCAACAGAAGCCCTAGTGTACAGAGCAGTTGTTGTCACCACATTCCTGTACTGCAGTGAGCCCTGGACTGTATATCAGCGCCACAGAAGAGCTCTAGAGAAATTCCATCAGCAATGCCTCTGCCGCATCTTCTGCATTCAATGGGGCTGTTGAATAAATGCTAGTGTCCTCCCAGAAGCCAGCTTCATAGTATTCAGGCAAAATTCCTGCAAAATCAACTACGATGGACTGGACACTGTACCCAGATGGCCATAAACCATCTCCTGAGCCAGGCGCTGTTTTCCCAACTCTCAAATGGTCAGCGTTCTTGGGGGAGGATAAATAAAACACTTCAGAGACACCCCGAAGCTCTCCTTGAAGCACGGTAGTGTCAACATTAATGAGGAGCTTGCTACCAATCATTCAAAATGGCAATAACTTGTCCCTCAACCTGCATCATGCTTTGAACACAAGAAATAGGAACAAGAATAGACCATAAGGCCCACCTGGTCTGCTCCACCATTCAATACGATCATGGCTGATCTTGGGCTTCAACTCCATTTTCCGGCTGTTCCCCATATCCCTTAATTCCCTGAGACCAAAAATTTGTCTATCTCAGTCTAAAATATATTCAACAATGGAGCATCCATTTAAAAAGTTAGTGTACAGGTACAGCAAGTAATGAGGAAGGCTAAAGGAATGCTGACCTTTATTACAAGAGAAAGTGAACATAAAAGTAAGGATGTTATGCTTCAGTTACACAGGAGCATTGATGTGACCACATCTAGAATACTGCGTGCAATTTTGGTCTCCTTATGTCAGGCAGGATGTAAATGAATTGGAGGCGGTTCAGAGGAGGTTTACCAGATTGAGCCCTGGAATAAGTGGGTTGTCTTATGAGGAAAGGTTAGACGGACTGGGCTTGTTTCCACTGGAGTTTAGAAGAGTGAGGGGTGATTTGATTGAAGTATACAAGATCCTGAACGGCCCTGACAAAGTGGACATGGAAAGGATGTTTCCTATTGGGGGTGAGTCCAGAACTAGGGGGCACTGTTTTAAAATTAGGGGTCGTCCTTTTAGGACAGAGATGAGAGGAAATTTTTCTCTGAGGGTTGTGCGACTTTGGAAGTCTCTGCCCCCAAAGGCAGTAGAGGTGGGGTCATTGAATATTTTTTAAGGCAGAGGCAGATAGATTCTTGTTAAACAAGAGAATCAAAGGTTATTGGGGTTAGATGGAATTGTGGAAATCGAAATACAAACAGATCAGCCAGACAGAGCAGGCTCAAGGGGCCAAATGGCCTGCTTCTGCTCCTATTTCCTATGTCCATACATATAGTGAGACAGTGGCATAGTGGTATTGTTGCTGAATTAATAATCCAGAGACCCAGGGTAATGCTCTGGGGACCCGGGTTTGAATCCCACCATGGCAGATGGTGGAATTTGAATTCAATAAAAATCTGGAATTAAAAGTCCAATGATGACATGAAACCATTGTCGACTGTCATAAAATGTACTAATCTGATGTCCTTACCTAGTCTGGCCTAGATGTGACTCCAGATCCACAGCAATGTGGTTGATTCTTAACTGCCCCCTGGAATGGCCTAGCCAGCCACTCTGTTGTATCAATCCACTAAAAAGTCTAAAAGGAATTAAACCAGCACCAACCGAGGGATTGGAATCAATAGCAGCAATTGCAGCTCTATCAACCCTGCAAAGTCCTCCTTACTAGCATCTGGGGGCTTGTGCCAAAATTGGGAGAGCTGTCTCACAAACTCATCAAGCAACAGCCTGACAGTCATCCTCATGGAATCACAACTTACAGATAATTACCATTTGTGGCACATTGCTCTTAAGTTGGGAGGGAGTTACCTGGGGAGCCCTCAACATTGACTCTAGACCACGTGAAATCTCATGGTGCCAGGCCAAACATGGGCAAGGAAACCTCCTGCCGATTACCGCTGTCCCTGTCTCTGATGAATCAGTGCTCCTCCATGTTGAACACCACTTGGAGAAAGCACTGGGGTTGGCAAGGGCATAGAATGTAGTCTGGGTGGGGGACTTCAATGTCAATCACAAAAAGTGGCTCGGTAGCATCATTACAAGCCGACTCCCAAAGGACATAGCTGCTATACTGGGTCTGCGCTAAGTGGTGAGGGAACCAAAAAGAGGGAAGGACATACTTGACCTCTTCCCCACCAACCTGCCTACAGCAGATATATCTGTCCATGACAATATCAGTAGGAGTGACCACCACACAGTGCTTGTGGAGATGAAGTCCCACCATCACATTGAGGATACACTCCATCATGTTGTGTGGCTCTACCATCATGCTAAATGGGATAGATTTTGAACAGGTCTAGCAACTCAAGGCTGGGCTGTGGGGCATCAGCAGCAGCAGAATTGTACTTGAACACAATCTGTAAGCTCATGCCAGGCATATCCCCCACTCTACCATTACCATCAAGCTAGGGGATCAACTTGGTCTAATGAAGAGTGCAGGAGGGCATGCCAGGAGCAGCACCAGGCATGCCTAAAAATGAGGAATCAATCTGGTGAAGCTATAAGACAGGACTACTTGCGTGCCAAACAGCATAAGCAGCAAGTGATAGACAGAGCTAAGCAATTCCACAACCAGCAGATCAGATCTAGGTTCTGCAGTCCTGCCACACCCAATCATGAATGGTGGTGGACAATTAAACAACTCACTGGAGAAGGTGACTCCACATATATCCCCATCCTCAATGATGAAGGAGCCCAGCACATCAGTGCAAAAGATAAGGCTGAAGCATTCGCAACAATCTTCAGCCAGAAGTGGAGTGGACGATCCATTTCAGCCTCCTCTAAAGGTCCCCAGCATCACAGATGCCTGTCTTCAGCCAATTTGATTCATTCCATGTGATATCAAGAAACGGTTGAAGGCACTGGGTACTGCAAAGACTATGGACGGTAACAATATTCCAGCAATAGTAGTGAGGACTTATGCTCCAGAACTTGCCACGCCCCTAGCCAAGCTGTTCCAGTGCAGCTACAACACTGGCATCTACCGGGCAATGTGGAAAATTGCCCAGGTATTTCCTGTACATAAAATGCAGGACGAATCCAACCCGGCCAATTACCACCCCATCAGTCTACTCTCCATCATGAGTAAAGTGATGGAAGGTATCACCAACAGTGCTATCAAGTGGCACTTGCTTAGCAGTAATCTGCTCACTGATGCTCAGTTTGGGTTCCACCAGGGCCACTCAGCTCCTGACCTCATTATAACCTTGGTTCAAACATGGACAAAAGAGCTGAACTCAAGAGAGTGACTGCCCTTGACATCAAGGCAGCATTTGATGGGGTGTGGTATCAAGGAGCCCTAGCAAAACTGAAGTCAATAGGAATTAGGGGTAAAACTCTCTGCTGGTTGGAGTCATACCTAGCACAAAGGAAGATGGTTGTGGCTGTTGGAGGTCAATCAACTCAGTTCCAGGACATCACTGCAAGAGTTCCTCAGGGAATTGTCCTCAGCCCAGCTATCTTCAGCTGCTTCAGCAATAACGGAGCAAGACCTGGACAATATCCAGGCTTCGGCTGACAAGTGGCAAGTAATATATGCAGCACACAAAGACCAGGCAATGACCATCTCCAACAAGAGAAAATCTAACCATCGCCCCTTGATATTCAATGGCATTATCATCACTGAATCACTGAAGCACAACTTCCTGGGGATTACCATTGACCAGCAACTGAACTGAACTAGCCATATAAATACTGTGGCTAAGAACATGTCAGAGGCTAGAAATTCTGTGGTGAGTGACTCACCTCCTGACTCCCCAAACCCTGTCCACATCTACAAGGCACAAGTCAGGAGCTTGGATGAGTGCAGCTCCCACAATACTCAAGAAGCTGAACACCATCCAGGACAAAGCAGCCCACTGGATTGGCACCCCATCCACAAACATTCACTCCCTCCACCACTGACGCACAGTGGCAACAGTGTTTACCATCTACAAGACACACTACAGCAACTCACCAAGCCTCCTTAGACAGCACCTTCCAAACCCACGACCACTACCATCTAGAAGGACAAGGGCAGCAAGTAGATGGGAACACCATCACCTGGAATTTCCCCTCCAAGTCACTCACCATCCTGACTTGGAAATATATCACCATTCCTTCACTGTCACTGGGCCAAAATCCAGGAACTCCCTTCCTAACAGCACTATAGATGTACCTACACCGCATGGATGGCAGGGGTTCAAGAAGACAGTTCACCACCACCGTCTCAAGGGCAGTTAGGGATGGGCAATAAATGCTGTCCTAACCAGCAACGCGCACGTCCCATGAATGAATTTTTAAAAATACGTGTTCAACTGTATTCACAACCCTCTGGGATAGGGAATGCCAAAGATTCACAACCCCTTGAGTGAAGTAATTTCTCCTCATTTCAGTCCTAAATGATTGGCCCCCTTATACTGAGACTGGGCCCCCATGATTCAGATTCCCCGAGCAGCAGAAACAATCTCAGCCTCTACCCTATCAATCCCCTTCAGGACTTTGCAGTTTCAATGAGATCAACTCTCATTCTTCTAAACACCAGGGAGAACAGACCCAATTTACCCAAGCCACTTATCAAAAGACAAAACCCCTCTTCCCGCGGACCAATTTAGTGAACTTTGGGTCCCAACTCCTTAATGATGAGACAGAGGGAGGGCAGAAAGGAAAGAAAAGGAAGCAAATCCTGCAGGCCACACCCCACTACCTCGTGGGACAACCTGCCCCTTGTGCGCAAAGACCCCTGGGTCGAGAATCAGCCTGCTCAGCCACATGAAGACCCCCGGCAAGGAACCCCACAACCCCTGAGAAGAGGTCATCCTCGAATTGAGGGACACCTGATGATGAATCACTCTCGCCAGCACCCGTGCCCCCTCCCCAGCACCCCTGCCCCCCCCTCCACATTGTCTCACACCTTCATCCTCTTTGTTCTTTCCTGTCTCCTTTCCCCGGCTCTGCATTTGCTTAAAAAAGTGTTAAATCATTGCCGATGGGCAGTCACTGAGCTGAAATGGTTTACTTGCCGCAAATAAAAGAACAAATGCTGTGAGGGAGAGCTCTAGCCTCCACAGTGTTTTACTTGTGCTTTTGCTTGGTTGAACTGTCAGTCCTTCTCACTGTCCCCTTCTGTTTTAGCTGGACATCCAGTTCTCCCCTAACAAAGGAACCAAGAACGAGCGGCAAGAAGCAACAGAGCTTAAGAAGCTCATCGCCATGGTGGTCACTGGCTCGTTGCTGCTGCTGGTGTTCCTGTCCGCCATTGTCTACAGGTGTTCACAGCGTAAATCGCAGCACAAGAAGGATGAGGTGAGTGCCAGCCCGGCTTCTGGAGGAGGCCAACGCCTGCCCGGGTGCCAGTGAACAGCCAGCACGGTTAAAAAATGGAATGTTAATTAAATACCCGCCATTGCCTTCAGCAAAGGCACCAGAAAAGTTGCCAAGTTACCGGACTCCGCTCCTCTCGGCTAGAGCGGCGGAGGGATTACATCGTGGTTCCAGCTCCTGGTCCCAAACACTGGGCAGAGAGGTCGGCAAAGAAAGGAGGGTGGGACATGTGGCGATGGGTAGTTTGACGGAGACCTTTTGTAAAATGCCGTGAGGGGCACAAAGAGCAGCTGCGGGCCATCCAAGAGGGATTCAAGACTGGCATGGTCACGGGAGAGTAGTGAGGAGAAGCCAGTAATAATTAGAGAAGAAGGGTACCAGCAAACTTGTCCAAACTGGTCTTGTGTACCTTAAAATGGAACTCCAGTGTTGCTGGTGCCAGTATTACTGATTTTTACTGAAATTTGAACATTTTGAACCGGTTTTTCCTTCTTGGATTAAGGAACATTGTCTGGGTTGGGAGTGTGGGGGGGTGGGGGGGTGAGGTTACAGCAGGGTGGAGGGGGAAGAAGAATTCAGCCAGGGAGGAAGTGGCTGCCACATCCCCAGATACCACCACAGAATTCTGTCCTTCCAGAGAAGCCAAAATAGACCAACTTACTCTGTGACGATGCAGTCAGAACTTGCATTAGCAGAAAAACAGGAAGGTAAAGGGGCATCTCTCCCTCTCTCTCGCTCTCCCTCTCTCGCTCTCCCTCTCTCTCTCTCCCTCCCTCTCTCGCCCTCTCTCTCTCTCTCTTTCTCTTTCCATTTCTTCCTCCTTCTCCTTCTCTCTCTCTCTCTCTGTCCCTCTCTCCCTATCTCTCCCCGCACACCACTGTAAGTAAAAGAAAGTCTTGCATTTATACATTACCTTTCATAACCTCAGGGTGTCCCAAGGTACTTTATAAGCGATGACATATTTTGAAGTGTCGTTGTTGTTGTAACATAGGCAAAGAGGCAGTCAGTTTGTGCACAGCAAAGATCCCACAGATATAAATGTGACAACGACCAGATAACCTGGTTTGCAGTTGTATTTCAGTCTATTAATCGTACAGACTGCCAGAGTCAAAACAGTGGCATAGAAGAGAAATTAATTCAATCAAGTCCGTGATTCTAGCCTCATTGAGCAACCAATATCAGAACTGGCTTAAAACACTAATCGTTCTTCCGCTATATAACGCCAAGGTCTCAGCTTCAACCCTATCTGAACAGAAACAAGCTCTCGGCCAATCACATATCTCCATTGTCACTATGGCTGCCCATTTCCATGTCCAAAACATTGCCCGACCTCACCCCCTACCTCAGTTCATCTGCTGCTGAAACACTCATCCCTGCCTTTATGTCACTGCCGGGCTTGACTATTCTAACGCACTGGCCTCTCACATTCTACACTCCGTAAACTTAAAGTCATCCAAAACTCTGCTGCTCAATGTCTTAGCTGGCACCGAACCCTGCTTCCCCTCTGTCCTCGCTGACTTACACTGCCTTCCAGGTAAAAGATGGCCCAGTTTTAAAATTTTCAAATCCAAAACACACACCCTCGTCCCTCCCCATCTCTTGAGCCACTTGCAGCCCTGCAACCCTCCAGGATATCAGTGCTCTAATCCTGGCCTCTTGAGCATCCCTGATTTAAATCGCTCCAACGCTTTTTGGCTGCGCCTTCATCTGACTAGGCTCGAAGCTCTGGAATTTCCTGCCTAACCTTTCCTGTCTCTCTTGCTCTCTTGCCTCCTTTAAACGACCTCCTTGACCAAACTTTTGGTCATCCATCCTAATATCTCCTTAACTGGCTTGGTGCAAAATTTAGT